>NC_049981.1:30120711-30280648 GCF_000003815.2 Branchiostoma floridae
CCCCAGGATTTTGAATGGAAATCCTGTCAAAGGTGTGACGATGCTAGGGGGGTCTGGGGAAATGCTCCCCGGGGAAAATTTTGAAATCTAGACCCCCTGAAAGGCTATTTCCTTTATTTTGAGGGGCAAATTTTGCTGGTAGACTCAGCTTGGTTCAATCAAAATCTTTATATGCCGATTATTTCCATCAAAGAGGACGGATCGGGCAAAATTTGTGTCTCCCCCCCCCCCCCCCCAAGTATCAAAATTCCCCCAAAGGACGGACGCTGGCTAGAACCCTGGTCCCAGTGTATTTTAAGTACTGAGTCATTGTTACGTACAGAAGCCATTTAGTATTCGTGGACATGAACTGGAGCCTGCCTGGACTTGTAGGACACCAGTGGTGTATCAATTTTCCCTTCTTCAATGAGATATACTTTCTCTAGGCTAGGAGTATGTAAGGCCGATTCAATGCGATAGGTTGGTTTTCAAAATGAAAGTCAAGCTGTGCAATTAAACAGCTTCTACTGTACCAGACAACCAAAGATGCACATTAGTAAGGCCCTACAGGCTAGTGCTCTGTGAGGTACCATATCTTAGATCCCTTATTTCCACCTGCAAGTTTTACAGCTTAGTGGGGGGACAGATTTACATGTTTCACCATTTGTATGCAGTTTTACTGGCGACCCTCTTGATTAATGTTTTTGGTGTGTGTGTGTGTGTGTGAGCATTGTGTGTGGGTGTGTGGGTGTTTGTTGCCAGCATAACTCAAGACATTGTGGATGGATCCTTATGAAATTTGGTATCTGGGCAAGTTGTGGCAAAGGAAAGAAAGAACCAGTCACAACTTCCAGCGGCAACTTGCTAAATGCAGCAAAACTTCCAGTGTTTTAACATCTTTTCTATTCTATAATGCCAGACAGACAACCAAAGAAGTACATTATCATGGCCCTTAGTATCTTAGATCCCTTATTTCCACCTGCCAGTTTTACAGCTCAGTGGGGGGAGAGATTACATGTTTCACCATTTGTATGCAGTTTTACTGGCAACCCCGCTGAGCGCCAAAGGTCACTGTGCGGGTTTCAACATACATCAGCAAGTCAGGTACACAGGGTTCTATCCGGGTAGTGATTCGCTCCTAAATTTGGTTCTTCTACCTGTCTGGGGAACTGTACTTGTACATTCAAATATTTTAGTGGTGATGTTACTTAATGAGCAAATTAAGAAATGGCTTCTAGAGTACTCGTTCAATGACAACAGGTCCTCCAGCAAGAGGATGGAGGATGTTTCAGGTGTAGGGACCAATCAGTGCCCTCGTCCAAAATTTGGACAATTCCAGGTGTTAGAGATGTCCAGGTTCCCCAACGGAATAGCAGAGAAGCGAGTATATACAGTGTATAATAAACGCCGGAGCAAAACTACTATCTGGATGGTACCCATGCAGGCTACTAGCTTGGTGAAGCCTACAGAGGTAGAATTAGAAAATTCAGTACAGGTATGGCTTAGGTCCAGACCTGATCCGGACCTACAGGTAACATATTTTTGGCTAAGGTAAAGTTTGTGCTAACTTAACACCATAACCGCTACGCCAAAAGGTCCAGATCAGTTGGGCTAGTCAATTGGTGACGCTTCAACCCAACTCAGAATTTACCTAAGGATGGTGATTTAATGTAGTACACCTGCAGACTAGATAAAAGACTGTCTCCAAAAAAATGCTTCCAATAAAATTATTGTTTTCAATGGTCGCTCCCCACAAAGAAACATTATACATGTAGCAAGCTAGAAGAATACCAGGTGATCCCCACAATGCTTATCAAACCATCCCCAAAAGTCTCCCTTCAGAATGAATGGATCAATCTCAGCCTACAGGGAAGATGAACAGGCAGTGTTAAATAAGGGTATTAGACTGAGTGTTACATTTGCCAATTCTTGGTCAGTGTTGTAGCCATCAAGGTCGCATCAATTTCATTTGTTCAACTTGATATTCTGTGAATAGATGCTCCCCTCTGATGTTGGTGATATGGTTATTTGTTTATGAAAATCAAGCACACATGTGGATGGGGTGAGAACGTATATCTCACCTTTACCACATGTATTGCCCTGGCATGACATACAATTAATGTTGCTGAAACAAAAAACAGTTTATTTTTAACTGTCCAACATATGGAATAAACATGTAACTCGAAAACATCATAATTGAACATACATATAATCAAACATACTGCACTATTTGAGTGATCAGTACACTAACATGGCTGGACACTACCCCAATCTCACACATTGTCACATCTACTTCCTTACCTATAAACATGCACCAGTCATAATGTCATGTGGCATTGGCCATGAATAGGAAATGTGAAATAATCATATCAACAGAATGTATGAAATAATCATCTCAAATAAAATGTGGTAGTTACTTTATTCGTTCATCAAAATTTACCACTACTTCCCAGCATGACATACAGTATAAAATGTGAATATTGCTGAAACTAGAACATTTATCTTAAATTGTGGAATAGACATGTAACAGCATGATAAGAAATTATATGTATTTGAAATCATCATAATTGAACATACAATCATATAATCAAACTTACTGCACTATTTGAGTGATCAGTAAACTAACGTGGCTGGACACTACCCCAATCTCACACATTGTCACGTCTACTTCCCCACCTATAAACATGTACCAGTCAGAATGTCATGTGGCATTGGCAATGAATAGGAAATGAATAATTCCATTACGGTTGATGACATCCCGCCACGTCTACACGGCACAGTTAATACCTCCTAATAAATGAATTATGGGGGAGGGATGGGAGGGCTGTTAATTTACCAAGTGTGAAATTACACGCTGAGGCCCGGCAGTACATATAGATGTTCGACTGTTTTATTTGTTCACGTTGTCACCGCGGGGTTGATAATTTGATCGGAACACAGGCTGCTTCGCTGCTTAGGGATTTACTCAATGTGTCTTTTGCTCTGACTTAATTAGTTTTTGGTATAAATGAACATTTGGTATAAAGGAATGTGTAAGAAAGGAATTACAGAAAGTAGAAAGTACAGACTCAGATGATGTGTATGTGTCTTTGTGTGTGGGGTTGATAATTTGATCAGAACACAGGGTGCTTCGCTGCTTAGGGATTTACTCAATGTGTCTTTTGTTTTGACTTAATTACTTTTTGGTATAAATGAATAGGAATGTGTAAGAAATGAATTACAGAAAGTAGAAAGTAGAGACTGAGATGATGTGTATGTATGTGTGTGTGTGTTTGTGTTTGTGTGGAGTTGATAATCTGATCAGAATGCAGGCTGCTTCGCTGCTTAGGGATTTACTCAATGTGTCTTTTGCTCTGACTTAATTACTTTTTGGTATAAATGAATAGGAATGTGCAAGAAAGGAATTACAGAAAGTAGAAAGCACAGACTACTGGGCTGTTGTTTATGATTTTGCTGAAATAATCTTTCATCTTCTCAAGAAGCCCAGTATGTTATTATTGGTACTGTGTAAGAGTAAAATTAACAGTGAGCAGATAATCATTGGACAGAGCAGAGCACATTGCACAAATACTTGTAGCCTCATACAGCTTAAACTTACACAGTTGATATTTTCTGAAAAACTTCTATGGTACTCAGTGCGATCATATTGACCCCCAGCAGGGGTCTTCACACCTCGTTGAAAGTTGAAAAATTTTGAGATTTATTCTAAAAATCTTTGATGTTGAGATGTTTCAAGTCAATCTTGAGATTTTTCCTGAGAATCTTGAGATCTTGTTATGAAGTCAAAAGCTCAAAAGATCTCAAGATTTTTTTCCAGGCCCTTTCAAAGTATCTCAAGACACTTTTAAACAATCTTAAGATGTTTCTGAAAAAAATCTCAAGATACAAAATGTTTCATTTCAAGATGTTTCTTCAAATTTTAAAACGTCTCAAGATTTATACTTAAAGGCAATCTTGAATGAAATGTTAAAAGTTCTTTCTAAGATTGATACAAATCATTATCAAAAGTACTCAGACTCATTTTGTTGTTAAATTTGGTATTGATTCAGACCAGTTTCTTGGAGTTCCACTTCATGATTAGAAGAAAATGTTGTGCTTGGATTGTGTACGTTCGCGGCCAAAAAAGGTGGTAAATGGGAAAAAGACAGAAAGAGGCATTTTTGTGATGGATTTGATGAGGCCACCTTGAAAACCGCAAACATATGACCACCGCAAACATTTTTGTTATTACAGTAACCCAATATCTGTATCTGTATCTATATAGCCGGTATAACTGCCCTTTGGCGTTATACACCAGCTTTGCAGGTACGCGGCGCGGCAGCAGATGGTTATATTTATAACCCCTAGTTAGCAATGATAACTGACCCTTGCTATATCTCAGCTTTCTATTTTAGCACTCTAGAAAACTCTTTTAACTTCATACTTACTTGAGTCACTTAAGTCTTGCACTTTATTCTGTCTTATAGACTAATGGATTTACTCTCACTGTCTCTCTCTCTTTCTCTACTTCTCTGTGCCCTTCGGTGACTTTCCTGTGACCTCAACCTTTAGAATGTGTTTGAAGAGGTGAGCATTAGGTACCTTCAGGCATGTTTTGAACAATATTCTTTCATCAACTTTAAAAGTTTAAATGCAGTATCACGATGTGAGCAATATTATGCATGCATGAAAAGTTTTTTAAGTGCACATACATCTCTCGTTGTTTTTATCACTTATGAATGGTACAATATAAGAGGTATAGTTTAATATTGGAAAGCACTTTTGCATTTTATTCTTCCTCTAGAATTGAAAAGTTGTAATCTTTACTTCCCAGTATATTCTTTTTCATATCAATTCATAGAGTTCTGCTCTCCCTTCATCAATGTAAAAGGAAAATTTATGTTCATTTTGTTTCCTTCAGGATGGAGGTAACCCCTGGTTGTCCACTTCCACTAACCTGGTGATCCAAGTCAAGGATGTCCAAGATTCCGACCCCGTCTTCCTCGGCCTGCCTTACGACGCCACCGTTAGGGAAGACGCAGAAGTTGTGAGTATGGCAAGATCTACATCATTTCAGTCCTTTGCACACTGGCCGCGTGGCACAACTGCAGTGTTTGGCCCAGAACGTAGAAGTGCTCTGGGATTTGAATCCTATATCTGTATCTATATACAACTGTAACTGGTATACACCAGCTTTACAGGCTATGGGTGGGCACTGATACAATACACTGATACAAAACCGTTTTTGTCCCTGTTCCCTGTTGGTCCAGAAAGAAGAGAAGACCTGAAAAATTCAGTGAACCGGGTTAAGGACCAATTAGAACATATTGTATCAGTAGGCATTCATTCATTTCTTTCACAGAAAATTTTTTTAAATGTCTTTTATGTCTTTTTATGTCTTCTTCAGGGTCATGTGATAGTAAGAATATCTGCCATGGACCAAGACTCAGGCATTCCAAATGACATCCAGTACAGTATAGTCACAGGTAAGTAGAGTTCATTTTTCTGGAATATTGCAGTCAGCTATATCTTCAATCACAATAATGCCTTTAGTTAGTTTCCTTTCTTTTTTATTAGTAAAAAAGATAGAGGTTGAAGGCAGATGAATTCACTTTTCATGAAAATGTGGTCACATTGTCTTGGATGCAAACTTGGAAGAAAGATTTTGCAACTGCTGGCATCCCCAAATATCATGTGTCTATAGATGTATCATGACACAATAAATGTTTGGCTTTAGCTCTTCTTTGAATGACAATGATAAATGGTGATAGATATTGTATGTTTGCACCTTTTTGCTGTCAGCAAGTTGCTTTGTTGCAGACCTGTCAAAATGTTACTCTTTGTCGAAGCCCATAATAATCCAATCCAATCTAATTAAATCCCATCCAGATTAATTCTTGTACGGTTTTATCTCAGTCTTGTTAGGAATTCTAATTTCATTAGACAGTCTGAAATCCCCTTGAAGCTATTGTTATGCGTAGCCATCACTTTACTTAAGCTACGAAGTGTAATAAAAGTACCCTTAATTCTAAAACTAGGTCAAAGCTGTAAATTTTTTTCTGATGATGCTTGAATGAATCTATTGCTAATTTTACTAGAACCTGGTACAAAACCTACGTAATACTATTTTTTTTGTATTTCATTTTCTAACAGGTTCCTAAGATTCAACTATTTCTAGTACTCTGATACAGTGTAATCTACTTGATTTCATTATGTGCTAATTCTATGACAATCAAGTATTGAGATTTTACTGGTTGCTTCCAACCATTTAGCCACTAAGTCTGATAAAAGTACACTTAATTCTAAAAGTAGGTCAAAGCTGTAAATTTTTTTCAAATAATGCTTGAATGAATCTATTGCTAATTTTTACTAAGTAAAAAACCTTCATAATATCGCATTTGTGAACACACACACATTGTATTTCATTTTCATACCAGGTTCCTAGGATTCAAATACTTCAAATACTCTGATACAGTGTAATCTACTTGATTTTGTAATGTGTTAATTTGATGACAATCAAGTATTTTGATTTTACGGGTTCTTTCCAACCATTAAGCTACAAAGTACACTTAATTCTAAAACTAGGTCAAAGCTGTAAAAAATTTTTTTCAAATGATGCTTGAATGAATCTATTGCTAATTTTACTAAGTAAAAAACCTTCATAATATCGTATTTATGAACACACACACATTGTAGTTCATTTTCATACCAGGTTCCTAGTATTCAACTATTTCTAATACTCTGATACAGTGTAATCTACTTGATTTCATTATTCGATGACAATCAAGTATTTAGATTTAACTGGTTGCTGCCAACCATTAAGTAAATGAATCTAATCATTAACATTATTCTTGCCATTTTTCTTGCCAATCCTATTTGGTTTTGTCGGTATATTCTAGCAATCTAATCTCAAATGGATAGCCCTTCAGTACCAAGGAGAGTAGGCAACACCAATTTAATTTGCTGGTTCACGGATTTACAAAAAATGAAAAATTGGAAAAACAGGAAGAAACAGCATGAAAAAATGGAAAAAGGCATTAAAACAAATCCTGGGGATCAGGTGTATGCCTTGGTGCACTCACTCGACAGCTTTATGGAGTGGACATGGTCATATTCAAGTTTTCCTCCCTGCCCGTTGCATTTAAGATCTCCGCTTGCTATATTTTCACTTTAAAAAATCTGTGAACCAACTAATTAAATTGGTGTGGCCTGAGCAAGACACTAAAAAGAAACACTAATTCTGTTTTACACGGCAAGCTTTATTTTGTACACAGGAAATCAATAAGATGATGAAACGGAGTGATTGGATTAAATTTGCTTATCGAGTCAGCACTTGTAGGTAATGAAAATAAAGGGCGTTTTAGGGATGTGTTGACTTGTGGCGTGTCAGGTTTAGGAGGTATATAAATGGTTTATTGACACTTTGATATCGCAGTCATCTTAGAAGGGCTAAAGTATATGAAAAGTTACGAGTAATGATAAGAAAGCACAGTTAAACGTTTACGTTAGATGTACATGTAATATGCTGTGGAAAGCGGATTTATTAGAAGTGTTAACTATGTTCTGAAGAATGAAAATAAATTGAATGATAAAATCAATCAACATTTCCATGAGAATCTGGGCTTTATCATAAGTGATGTCCAAAAATGCCCGAACTACCATTCTTTTTGATGATGCCTAACCAATAATGATACTTTTCAGATTAAAACGCAAGATTGGATATAACGTTACAGCCGTTCAAATGATTTAGAAAGGGATGTTGGGCTATTAGAAAATTGAATGTCCAGTAATAGTGATAACCATGTGTCTAGAACTAAAAGCCTAAGCCAATTGTTACACAATTTGTTCTCAATATAAAGACATAATAAATTTTTTACAAAATACAAAGTATGGTACATAATTCAATCAAGTTCGTAATTCTAATCTACCTTATAAAAGAGTGATGTTGTGTAGTATGGGCTTTACAATCATCGGATTAATTTCTATGTTAAACATGTAATGCTAATTCACCTTTATCCATGGAGTAACCAATATGAATCCGTTATTTTAAAAACACTGAAGGTATTTAGGGATATCAAGTCGATGGAGTTGGTTTCAGATTAGAATGTTTTCAAAATTGCAGTTTGAAACCACCGTTGTCTGTTTACTTGATATCTTTGAATGCCCCATTTTGTAAAACAACAGATATACTGTAAATGTATAAACTTTCTTGGTGGTTTAATGTTCGCGGTTTTTGCGGTTGCCGCTTAACCGTAAATTTAAAACCACTGCAAACATTTTTCCATGGCAGTACGAGACTACAGTGCATGGTGCTACCGCAAACTTAAAACCACTGTGAAAAGTCCTTTTTCCCGCTACCGCGAAATTAAATCTCCGCGAACTGAAATGCATTTACAGTATGTCATACACTGATAAAGATGAACTAGCGTTACACTAGCTAACTGCCCATGTTGTATTGAAATGTTTTTAAAACAGGGAATGTGGACAACGTGTTTGACCTTGACGATCTCACCGGTGAATTGAGGGTAGCCAAGGTCATAGACAGGGAGGCAGAAGGTTTCAACCAGGGGCCACTGACCATCACTGTACAGGTACTTATTAGAGTTTTAGTTTACTTTTATTAGTTTATTGTGTGATATGCTTTATCCAATCATCATAAGGCCACACTGACTTAATTTTATGGATGACATTGATCCTTTGGAGACCTCAAAACTTATGTGGGTGGGTGAAAAAAGAAAATCCAGTAAAAATAAAAAGTGCTGCTAGACCATAGGACTAAACATCCAGACCATTCTTTCCCAGGCATTCTTTCACGTTATATTGCCCTTCCTGTTTAAAGAGGGGAACAAGGGCACAGTGCCCTGACCATGTGCCTCCCTACCCTGGAGAGCAGGTCCTCCGGTAAGCATGAAATTCTGATTGACCAGGGATGATATGGGGTGACATATGGCCACAGATTTTTTGCGGAAAACAGACAAAAATCAATGCGTGCAAGGATGTCATCCATACAATTAAGTCAGTGTGGCCTTACTCAATATAGAAAATAATGTACAAAAGATGAAAATGCTCTTATTTTACATAAAAGTTTTCTTTTACATAACCATTTTTCTCACCTGCTGACGTTTCGATGTCTGTCAGACATCTTCCTCAGAGCTTCTAACTGGAGTTCTGCTTCTTGCCGCTATATGTAGCCGATGTAGGCGGTGCTTTTGCGGCAAGAACACTATCCCAAACGTGGCTTAGCTTGTACCACCCTTTGTCCCGGTTCATCATTGGGGTGGACTTCCTTATCCAGACTGCTTCTTTAATCCAACGTATCAGATTCATCTGTTGTCTTCTCTATCTATAAACCTTGCCCCTCCCAGTCCATAACGCATTTCTTTCTGGCAACATGGTCTGTGACTGCGGATTTCTTATCTTCTCTTTTCTGGGCTATTATTTTCGGGATGTGATTTATTGTTTACGTCCCCCTCTGTGCCTGGTACCCTGACCCTTTATGTGTGATACATGACGCCAATATCAGGCCATGCTTTACCTGTCGTCAGTAGTGGATGGATATTGATAGAAGGTTTATGTTTACTATCGCAGCAGGTAAACCTGTTATGCTTCATTCTGGTGTGTCACGCGTCGGTTCTGCTCTAGTTATCATTCATGGTCATCAGGGCTCGAAATTTATTATTGGAAATGCAATTTGTACAGGTGCAGCTAACCAAAAAATTTAGGCATACAGGAAATATTTGAGTGCACAACATAAATCAAAGTGGTCAGCAAATTCTACTCTACACCCTGCTACCTCTCTTCAGAATTTGACATTCTAGGCTAGTGAACTTCAAGACCATAAACATTAGTAACACAACAAGGGTTATAAAAATTGTTCTGACATTTAAATGTCAAGAATACTTTTAGATTGCTATATACTAGTATGAAATAGGAACTTTAACATATTTACTTATTTAATGTTACACAAATTAGGTGCACTGGTGCACCCACAGTAAATAGTAAATAGAATATTACCAGTAGGTGTACAGTTCAAATGCTGGGTGCACTAAATAAAAAAAAAGTGCATGTGCACCCAGTATTTTGAGCCCTGATGGTGGTATAAATTATGTTCATGGCCAAAGTTGGAAATGAATATTTTACTGCATGTGTTGTGGAAACGAGTGCAGTGGCTTGCAGTGGTTTAGTGTGTTCTGCAGACATGGCAGGATTTTGTAATCTAGTTGCTTCACCTTGTTTCAAATACTGTATACTAGAATATCCCATCCTGGATACTACTTGAAAAGCATTGCAAAACATACCACCACTTTTGAAGAGAGAATTATGTGCAATGCATGTTTGTCAAAGTTAGAATTTGGTCAAAATACCTCAAAAACATTTATAATTCTTTGCTATAGTGGTATCAGGCTTCTCTTCTTTCTGTGAACATGGAATAAAGTCCATGGCAAGAAAGTACAGGTACATGGATAATATGTTGATTAAGTGTTTCCTACAATCTTCCACAGAATAGTATTCATGATTCCTGCTGTCAATTGAAAAAGCCCATCATGTAGTGGCCATTTCCAATTTAATTACAGCAGAGTGCTTTAATTGCTTAACCTCTGTATTATGTTTGTTGTGTTCATGGGATGTAATGAAATAAGTCTGACACACCTCTCAATTAGTACAATGGAGGTTCCTCGATTGATTTCTTGCTTTTCTTTTATTATTTTCTTTGTCACTCAATCTCCTACAATTTTTTGGCAATCTAAGATATGACGAAGAAGACAGAGTTTGTTTTTCCGAATCTTTTTTTTAATCATTTAAGGAAATATTCAAAGTAAAACATTCTGAAGAACAGAAAACCAAGAGGGATGGAAAAAACTGGTTGTCACATCTTCTTGGTTGCCCCAACAATTATCATAATGTTAGTACATTTGTAGACAGACTTAGGATAGATGAGAGATGGGATGAGAAAGGAAAACTATTCTGTACTCATCCAGTCAGTATAGCTACAACTACAGTAATCATTGTCTTCTTTGTGAAAAAGGCTGTTACGGTAACCATATTTCCTCAAATAAAGTATGCACCCAAATTAAAATGCGCACCCCTGATTTGGGGCAAGACAGAGCTGTGGGACTGAAAGCTAAAATGAAAAACAAAACAAATAAAGTATGCACCCCTTCCCCACAAATTTTGAACAGACCTTGAACTGGATAAATTCAAATTTATGATGTTTTCTGGCATAAGTGTGTTCTTAAATAGGGCATTGTAATAAGTCTGAAATTAGAACCAAACACTGACAGTAGAACTTTCTTTTGCATATGTTAGCTTTTGACCCCAGTTCATATTATGTAGGAATATGGTATCCATTAATCATAACTGCAATAAAATGAGGTCACTTTTCCCCAAATCCCTGGGAACTGCTCAAAATTGGCACCCTCATATTCGGGCCATAATGATTTGGTTGGTTATTTGGATGACATAGTCTGGTTGTCACAAAGCATCCAAACATCCAAAAACTGATGCAAGCATGTAAAGAAAAAAGAAGACTTTTGGCCAAAAAAAGTTGCCTTCATTATCAAATCTACAAATAACTGATCAGGAAGGTTAAACGGATGACTATGCTATAAAGCCTACCAAGCAATAAATTCTTCATTTTTGTTCTTTTTGTTCTTTTTTCTTAGACTTTGGAATTGACTTAGATATTCTACAACATTAGTATCAGTTGTTCAATATTTTTGCATTGTATGTTTACTAATTTTGTAGCTTCTTTGCACAATTTACAGTATGGACGAGTTATAAACTTTAGAGGGAGGGGGGCACAGAGGAAAATTGATGCATGCAGGGATGTAATCCATGTAATCAAGTCAGCGTGGCCACAAGTAGAACTGGTGAAATATGGCCTATCTGTAATGGTGATGACCTCACCCCTATTGAATGACTTCTGCGGTTCAGATTGTCCCATGCAGGCAATTTGGTAAATAAGCTTTTAGTGGAAAATGGTTGTGTGATTATTGCAAGGTGAAAAAGGAATTTAAGACCATGGTCATAAAGCAAATATGTTATGCAAAACAAATTTTGACATGTACAACTATTTTCTAGATGTTGCTGTAAAGTATTGTAAACTTTATGCAACATCATCTGAAACCTTGAACAACATTTCATGTAGAAATAGCTCCTGCATTTTTTCATCTTAGATTTCAATTTATAAGACTATTGTCTAATAAAGCTTAACTCTGAGGATGAACATTGGTTAACTTTGTCTGCCTAATGTTTTTTCTGTGTCCCACTCATTGTCTGGGGTGGCCGTGTTGTTGATCATTGCATCCCTTTGTAGTAGCCACAGGCTATTTGGGCAGCCCTGGCTGTGCGTGCTGAACAGCCAAACCAATAAATAAATAAATAAATCGCTGTTAATCTGTCATTTTAAGCTTAAAAATGGACAAAAAATCCTTAAGCTTAGATGTTTTTGAAGCTCAGATTTCTTTGTTTCATCCTTTTCAGGCACTTGAGATTCCGACAGGAGATTCCCCGGGAGGCGCTTTCATCCGTACGACCTTTGACATCGCCATCATCGATGTCAATGACGAGACACCAACCTTCGACCAATCAGAATACAGCATCACCGTGTCTGAATCCACCCTTGTTGGAGCAGCGTTGCCCTTGACGCTGCAGGTCAACGACCCTGATGAGGTATGGCATTCCATCTAAAGGCCCAACCAATTTAATTTCTTGGTTCACGGATTTTTTCATAAAAAATACGGAGCGAGAGGGCGAAATAAAAATAAAAATTGTAAAATGGTTGGGGTAAAGGTAAGGGCTAATCCAAAACATAAAGAATAAAAAGTTTTCAGCTTGAAAAAAGTACAAAAACACTATTACTGTACAGTAACAGCACCTGTTCATTGAAAATTACAAAAGTAGTGTCAGTTTTTATGTTTGCTACACCAGAAAGTTGGTGAATGGTTTCATTAATGGTGAAAATTTGCTGAGTGGCAATTTTTATTTTCATTTTTTTTTTAAAAAAATAGGAGCGAGCGAATCCGTGAACCAAAAAATTAAATTGGTGAATAATAGTAGTAGTAGTAGTAGAAGTAGTTACTGTAGTAGACTGGTTTAAGAAAGCAATACGCATAACAGTCCTCCTGGCAACCTAGGAGCTGAATTGCGAGGACATTACAATCATGTTCCATTCCACAGTACAACTGAAAAATAAATAAATAACAAATAAAATCTTCATTTTGATCTTCTTTTAATATGGCCAATGTTTTGTTGCGGGGCTAGAGTAACTTCAGAAGAGAAGTTAGTGCAGGCTTGCAGTTTCATCATGTTGCTTTTTGCAATCAGTTGACAAGATTGAACACTGGGTGAACTGCTTGTTGCCTGATATGGTTCAGCTACCAGGCAATTGATAATCACTAAAAGATTCTGTCTGCTCACCCCTGGCAAGGTCAAATGTGATCGGTTCATCAATGTCAAATGACCCGACCTTGGCAGGGAAGGTGTACGTTTGAAGTACTTTGATTTGTGATAACCTTGGAGCTATAGGGTCTGCTTGGAAGATCTGTCAATGAATTCTTGGCCGTTACCTATACATTTTGTGTATAAGAAGTCTTCAGAAAACATTGAAACAATGTTAGTTATGATTTGCTGAAGTGCTTTCCTTACAACATGCATTGGAAGGCAACATGCTTAATACCAGTCCACAGTGCTGAATCTTGGTCCTGTCCTTGGTGCTGAAATATGTGTTATTTTGCCACTGTTAGTTATTTACATAAAAAAAATTCATGACGTTGATGAAGGATAGTAGCTGTTTGGTGTTGTATGTGGCATAACAGGTAGAGTGTTGGCCTCAAACCTGAGAAAGGTCCTGGGTTAGATGCTCTCCCTGCCCCTGACGTTGCACTCTTCGCTTCACCCTGGCGTAAAAATGAGTACCTGACTTTAGTCGGGGAGGTAAAACTGCTACCTTTACCTTCACTTGGGTGCAGTGCCACATTGTCCTTGTCTGTCAATCAATCAATCAATCAAAAATGGTTTATTATCAAAACAAGGTTCTGGCAGCCAGAGGCTGAATTGTGTATTGTTGCTTATTTCAACATACATATTAATCAATTTCTAGCACTTGATTGCACTTTAAAACTAATGATATCGGAGAATATTACTGTTTTAGTGGATAGTTCTTTTGACATGAATAAAAACATACATGATTTACTGTTTGTAGTCAAAGCAATTTTTAACAAAAATAACAAATATAAAAAAGTAGCTGTTAGGCTACTAATTCTCAATTTCTTTTTAGGGTAAAGGAAGAGGGTTAAAGACTGTTTAACCATTCAACTCTTTCTCCTTTGTTGTACTTGCAGGAAGAGAATGGTGCATACATGCTGCACCTGGTGGGGCTCACGGCTCCCCAGTTCCTGGTCTCTCCGTCCTCGGCCATGGGAGAAGCTGCCATCACTCTCAGGGTCAACAAACCGCTGGACTATGAGGTGGAACAGATGCACCTACTGGAGGTAATAGGTTGAAGGTCACTTGAGGTCAGATGCACCTATTGGAGGTAAAGCTTCAAAGTTCACCTGAGGTCAGATGCACCTACTGGATGTAATGGGTCAAAGGTCATTTTGAGGCCACGCATGATTTCTTTACAAAGATGCAGGCGTTAGAGGAAAAATGTTTATACGAACATTGCATTCAAGGTCTTTTGTCTTCTCTCATATCTTCTTCTTTGACTTGAGACTTTGTTCATTAGTATTGGTTTTCTGATATGTTTTTGTACAATTTGCAGAATATGTTTGCTAATTTTATAGCTTCTTTGAAGGAATCACAGCATGGCTACTACCTTTTGGGGAAACAGACAAAAAAATTATATGCTTGTGTTGTCCTTCTTTCTTGCAGATTTTTGCCAATGAGACCAATGGAGAGAAATATGGGCATGCCACCATCACAATCACCCTCATCAACGAGAATGACCACAGACCAACGTTCACTCAGTCAACCTATTCACTATCTGTAGAGGAGAACATCCCCATAGGAACCAGTCTACTCAATGTATCAGTAAGTATCTACAGTCAGAATTCTGTTTACCTTGAAACAAGGCTCATTTTGAGCCACACAGATGTTCTGTGCTCAAAATACCCATTTACACACTTTCAAACGCAACCACATTTTACTTGGCACATCTTAATTTTAAACCCAGGTAAAACAGTGTGCAACCTGAGATTTTTCAGTTGGAACAATGCTTTACCCCACCTAGGTGCATAAGCTTTTGTATTTATTTCTTGATAAGATAAAACATACAAAAAAGTTAAATGTAACTGGAAGAACAGGTAATTGATAAGCAGCTGATTTGAAGAAAGTAATAACAGATAACATGGAAGTGGGGCAACCTACATGTAAATATCATCTGAATATTTCAGAAAACAGAAAACATTTTAGGAAAGAAGGACTAAAACATTTTATGAAAGGACTTTCTCCAATCTGCCTACTGCCTGCTATGTGAGAACCTCTCAGAAAACATTGAAGCAAAGTTAGTTATGATCTGCTGAAGTGCTTTCTTTACAACATCCAATGGAAGGCTAGCCTGTGTACATTCTGGATAGTAGTTTGCTCTGATGTTTATTATACACTATATACAGTCGTTTCTTGCTCCAACGTTTATCATACACTATATACAGTTGCTTCTCTGCTATTCCTACTATCTGGATGGTACCCTGGCTACTGAAAGGCAGCTTAATAACAGTCCACAGTGCTGAATGTTGGTCCTGCCCTTAGTGCTGAAATATGTATTGCTTTGCCACAAATAAATAAATGAATGAATGAATGAATGAATTGGTTATTTACATCAAAAGTTCTAAAGTCATTACGTTTACAAATGCTAGACACCCAGGTAATAGGATATACCAAATAATAGTTACTCAAGCAACTGGATATGATTTTGGAAATGGTAATAGTTTCTAGAATCAAATCCAGTTGCTTGAGTAACTATTATTTGACTCATAAAAAATTTGCTGAGAGGTCAACTTTATGGCTCAATCTTGGTTCATCACAGGATGGCTGTGTGTGAATTTTTTATTCAAAGCCACAAAAAATTAGGACCAGGTTTATTCCTAGGTGCTTTCAGTTTCATGGAGATAAGACAGTCATATTCAAGTTTTCCTCCCTGCCCAACCGTTTGTTTAGATTGGAATGGCTTAACCGAATACTTCCTTCTCTGCAGGCATCAGACAGAGATATAGGAGAGTTTGGTGATGTCACCTACTTCATCAATGATGATGAGTAAGTCATCATTTCTTTTTTTTGCTGCCTTTTGCTAATTTCCCGAGGTAATCTGTAATACTGTTAAAACAGTAATGAAATGAGTGATATTGCCGTGATGCTCTTTTAATGGCTAAAGGAGAATAACGTATGTTAGACTTCTAGATCAACAATAACTAACAATAATCATGCCATAAAATCTTCTTGTTCACTGTATCTGTATTGGTATCTATATAGCCGGAATGACCGCCCTTCTGCGTAACACACCCATTTTGCAGGTACACGGTAGCAGCTGGTTATATTACACTGAACTGCCTGTCACACCTAACTTCATCTATCTGCAAATCCTCTTTAAAACTATCCAGCAAACTGTTCCTACTTTGCTTGGTAATAAATTCCACTATACAATACTGAATGTTTTTTACCCCACCTTCTCAGTGCCAGGTTTAGGATAGACAGCACAACAGAAGCCATCTACACACAAACTAAAGTCCCTCCTCTTGTGTACTTATTCTTCCCAGTCCCAGGTTTAGGATAGACGGCAACACAGGAGTGATCTACACACTGGACCAGCTCGACTATGAGGATGCCTGGAGGTTCAGCCTGACGATTATCGCACAAGACGGAGGCACTCCGCCGCAGCAGACTGCTGCCAGGGTCAGGATTGACATTGTGGACTTGAACGACAACAGGCCGATCTTCCAGAGAGACGATTACGTCGGGACGGTGCGGGAAAATGAAGCGTCACAGACGCCGATCTTAAGAGTCAGGGTAAGGAGGTCTCTCTTTTTTTCCTCTGCAATGCCCCCCAGGCACAAGTGGAAGGATAAAGTAAAGTTAAGTTTTTTGTTTGTTATATCTACAACTTCTGTTCACCACAAGACTTCTTGTGAGTCACTGAGAAGTTGGGATCAGATAAACAAGATTGTCATGACAGATATATGTTCACCTATGCCTTGAGAATTTTGGATCAGATAAACAAGATTTTCATGACAGACGTATGTTCACCTATGCCTTGAGAAGTTGGGATAAGATAAACAAGATTGTCATGACAGATATATGTTCACCTATGCCTTGAGAAGTTGGGATCAGTTGAATAAGATTTTCATGACAGATATATGTTCACCTATTCCTTGAGAAGTTGGCATCTGATAAACAAGATTTTCATAACAGATATACATTTTGTATGTTCACCTATGCCTTGAGAAGTTGAAATCAGAATTAGATAAAAATGATTGTCATGACAGATGTATGTTCACCTAATGACTTGAGAAGTTGGTATCATATTAACAAGATCATCATGACAGATGTATGTTCACCTATGACTTGAGCAGTTTTCACTTATATCCTTCAGGGAAGTTTGATCTATGAAGATATAGTAGCACACAAAGTTTGCACTGAAGGATGCAAGCTGCATATTCAGACAGATTTATTTGGTACACTCTTTCCAGAATGAACCACTACTCTTTTTGAAGTGTGATAGGTTCTTTAACTACTATAGGTGTGGCTCTCCTCAAACACAGGACCACAATCTAAAGTCCTATCCTTAGAACATCACTTAACCTAGGTATGTCTACTAATTTCCAACTGTCGTGAGTCAAATGAGGATATTGATTTAAAGTGCCTTCTCCAAGGATTCAAACTCTGGGTACCTCTAGGTTCTGGGTTGACACCCCTGACCACAAATCCACCGTGCCATTTGCTTCTACAGCCGTGACAATCCTCCTCTTGATGGAAATCAGACCACACCAGTGTGAAACCCAAGCAGTATGCAGCTGCAGGATTGCTTATTGACTTTTGCATTAGACCTTAATGAGGAGGTTTTTCTAATTTCTGCTGGTGAAGTGTGAACAATGCAGTGAAATTGGAGGCCATATTGGTCGAGGGTTTACGGTGAAAGAAGCTAGAGTGAGGAAGACGTGTGTCATTAACACCTGTGTTCAAAGTCACCTAACATGGCCAGCAAAAATCAATAGAGTGATTCTGGGCATTCTTCTATGTTTTCATACACTCACACATGCATACACTATCCGGTTTATCGTCTGTTGTTCCCCATCCTGTGGGGGTTAGACAAGCTTGCACGTAGATGATGGGACTTGATGGCAGCTCAACAGTGTCTTCTATCATTTGTATACAGTGTGGGTATTTTTTTCCACAATTATTTATCATTCACAACTGTAGTAAAAAAGAAGTCAACAAATAAAGTGTTTATACCATATTGAGGTTCAGTTACGCTGATGACATACCAATCTATTTTCTTGGTTGCAAGACTATTTAAGGAAGCAGGTAAGGAGAAAACAGAGAGCTGGAAGAAAAACTTAGACCTCTTTAAATTCCCTCCCTGAAAGACAATCACCAATGCCATCCTGGGACAGAAATTTGCTTGTGGGATGGAAAATAATTCTACCCCATCTGTCCCAAAAATGGAACATATTTAACCAGAAAAACAGCAACATGGGCTCCTAAACAATGAGTGGGACAGAAAAATATTTTAAGGTGGAGACAGCCCTGGTTTCAACGTTATCTTTTTTGGAACCCAAATCACATCATTGGCTTCATGATAAAGATGTGGTAACAGACGGAAGGAAGGGAACCTGGAACATAAGCATGACACTGGAACTGCTGCAGCATTGATCTCGCAATCAATATCCTAGAGGAAGGAGTTGACGCCATCACACGAGGCCTAGGAAAAAATATGTTACAGTAGTGTTTCCTGTTTAGTCCTGAAAAGAATAATGTCGGTAGGAAGGGATTATATTTTTTTAGGTTGCCCCAACTCAAGTGAAACATATTACAATACAGTTCAACATAGTAAACAGTAAAGCATGAGGACACCTGTCCTTCAATGTCAAACTTTTGTAATTTTGCGCATATTATAAATTGACACTTTTATCATTCACTAGATAGGACAAGCAGTGTTTTTACTTCAATAGGAAGCAGGCTGACTACAAATTGTGACTGGAAACTGTGTGATTCCACTGCCCTCCCCCCAAAAAGTCTAGGGTCAGCAGGTTTTTCTAGGGTAGGTAGGGAAACAGGAAACACAACATTTTTTTCCTAGGCCCAAGGAAGGAGTCGACACCATCACCCGAGGAGGCGCAACATCTGGGCAATGATGCCAGATTGTCTCTTATTGATTTTTCTTTATCACTGTTAATCCCTGATGTTCTCCTAATTCCTGCACCTTTTTGTTTCATTGAACTCTTTCTCAGCAGCAGTATAGATAAGAGTCCCAGGGCTCAAAATACTTTTTTCTAAATACCTGCACTGGTGCAGGTAACATTGAAATTTACCTGCACCAGACAAATTTTACCTGCACCACTCTGAATTTAGGAAGTATAGATTATACTAAAATTGTTCAGGAACAATTGCTATTTTTTCTTTTATACAGCATATTCCTTAATAGGTGGTAGTGGTAACATTCAATGCACCTGATAACAATCCACATACACCTACATCATATGACATTTATGTATAAATGGACCAGTGCAGGTTAGGTGTAGGTTGACACTAGAAATACCTGCACAGCTCCAATTTTACCTGCACTAACCTGCATATGCAGGCAGTATTTTGAGCCCTGGAAGACAGAAAGGAATAACTCAAAGAGCATAATTCATTCTCTAAATGTTCTCTTTCCCTCTAAGTCTTCTAAGTCTTCCTCTAAAGATTTTCTTCTCATAGCTCATATTTGCTTGCTTACATATTACAATAATGTTATGTTTTTAAATCCATGATGTTTTTTAGAGGATGTGTACATGTTAGTGAATATTATGCTAGATAAGGACTACAGTACCTATAACACTCCCAACCTAAAGATTTTTTCTCTCATAGCCCTTATTTCCTTGCTCGCATCTTACAATGTGTAGTGTTTTTAAATCCAGGATGTGTTCTACAGGATGTGTACATGTTACCTAACACTCCAAACCTAAAGATTTTTTCTTCTCATAGCACTTATTTCCTTTCACACATCTTACAAATTGAATGTGTAGACTGTTTGTCAATCCATGATGTGTTCTAGAGGATGTGTAGTACATTGTAAGTGAATAGGCTAGATAATGACTGCAGTACAGCTATTATCACCTAAAACTCCTAACCTAAAGATTTTCTACTGAGGCACAATTTCCCTGCTCGCATCTTAATTACAATGTGAAGACTGTTTTAAATCCATGATGTGTTCTAGAGGATGTGTACATGTTGGTGAATAGGCCAGATGATAACTGCAGTACACCTATAATCACCTAACACTCCCTGCCTCAAGATTTTTTCTTGTCACAACTAGTTGGATGACCTTGGCTGACTGTAATATCCGAGTCAAATAAATGGATAAATAGCCTTAATTTCCTTGCTAAAATCTTACAATGTGTAGTTTTTTTAAATCCATGATGCGTACATGTAAGTGAATAGGCTAGATAATGACTGCACTACACCAATAATCACCTAACACTCCGAACCTTTTCCACTGCAGAACTGGATCAATAGAGAAAATCATAGATCGGTGTTCCCCTAACTATCCCCTAATTACGGTGGGAGTGTGCTCATTTTCCTCTCTGGATGGTCTACTGATCAGTAGTGTTGTAATGGGGGTTAAGAGTTCACAGTTTAGGGAATGGTTAGTAGAGTGGGGGAGGAATATAAGATTAGTGGCTTGTCACTGCATGAGGAATATGGGATCTTAGAATAGTGGCCGTAAGGCATTATAGAATTGCAAGATGTCATCAGCATGGTTTCAAAAGAAGAAAATGCTAAAAACATCCTACATATTACATGTAATTTTGGACAAATATTGCACTTTGGACAAACACTTCTAACCTTTTACAGCTAATACTTCAAAAGTTAATACTTCGTGAAAAGCTTCCATGCCATTGTACGGATTAAAATGACTCCCCAGTGGGAGTTGAAAATGGAAAAATCTGGAGTTTAAAAAAAATCTCCAGACTATTTTGAAAAGTCTCCAGATTGTTTCAAACAATTCCAGTCTACTTTCAAGTTGATTTACAGATTCATCATTCTGTTTCAAAAATCCAACAAACAACAAATTTATTTGGTATGACCTAAAGCACAAAATTGCTATAGTACAGCAGACTTAAGGCTAGCAGATATGGATTCACTTCTTCATAGCATGGTGCCATGTGTAATATCATGTATTGGTCTTGGTGATAGATCGCTCCCCAGTGGAAAAGATAGGACCTGCAGTTACAATATGTGATCACATATCCTGTGGGAGATTAACTTCACCATCAACACAGAGGGAGGGCATGGGTACATCTACACCTCTATTACGATTGATGTTATTTTGTTTCCTTTCCCTTCTCCCAGGCAACAGATGAAGACTCCCCTCCATACAACATTCTAGTCTATAACATCACATCTGGGGACTCTCTCCATAACTTCACCATCGGCACAGAGGATGGGTACGGATACATCTACACGTCTATAATATTTGATAGTATTTTCTTCCCTTTTCCTCCTCTCAGGCAACAGATGAAGACTCCCCACCATACAACATCCTAGTGTATAACATCACATCTGGGGACTCTCTCCATAACTTCACCATCAGCAAAGAGGAAGGGCATAGGTACATCTACACGTCTATTATAATATAATTGCATTTTTTACCCTTTTCCCTCTCTCAGGCAACAGATGAAGACTCCCTGCCATACAACATTCTAGTCTATAACATCACCTCTGGGGACTCTCTCCATAACTTCACCATCAGTACAGAGGACGGGTACGGGTACATCTACACGAGTATTATGATTAATGGTATCTTCTTTTCAAATTGCTTTTCCTTCTTCCTTGTCTCAGGCAACTGATGAAGACTCTCCACCATACAACATTCTAGTCTATAACATCACATCTGGGGACTCTCTCCATAACTTCACCATCAGTACAGAGGACGGGTACGGGTACATCTACACCTCCGCGCCGCTGGACTATGAGATGATGACGGGAAACCTGTTTGAGCTGATGGTGACGGCTACCGATGGTGGCAACCACACTCTGAACAGCACCACACGAGTGGTGATCGAGGTTGAGGTTAGTGTTGCGTCCTCTTCTTCTTCTTCTGGTTTCCTGTACAACTTTCTTTAGCTGAAGAGTCTGACACAGTCAGGAGTAGAGGTACTCAAGATACCACACCAGTGGTGATTGAAGTTGAGGTAAGCCTTTACAGGACACACTGAAAGGTGTGTACCAAATCAAACTGCAGGTCTGTGCTGGTTTCAGAAAATCTGTCAGTTTGAATATCTATCAAACAATTCCCAATAGCTATCTACTTAGTTCCTAGACCTCCTGGTTGTTGGGGGAACAAGGTTCATGTTCATAAAGAGGAAGAATTGCATCCAGGTTTTCTGTGCAATGTATGGCAGCCATCAGCAATTCTGGGAGGATGAGAGACGTTCACTCTTTGTTACTATTATGTACTCTAGCTACACACTCTCTGAAAAATGAAGAATATTAATATCTATTTTACTTCCTGATGTTTCCTACAGGATCAAAATGACAATGGCCCCGTATTCAACCAACAGGAATATAATGTTTCAGTGAGAGAGGACATATCTGCAGGTACAAAAAAGTGTTTGTTTGTTTGAACCTTTCATTCATGAGAAGCTCAGACACGTTGGGACCGCATCCTTGCTGCTACCTCACAAAGTGGCAAGGATGCTTAACTTATTTACATTCAAGAACATTCCAATGGAAGGTAATTACATCACAATAGAATAGGTCAAGTTCAGATTGCACTGACTCTGTCTCTAGCACCGATGGTATTTGGTTCATTTTGTACTGATGAAGGCAGCAGATGGTTATCAAAACGTTTGCTGCAGAATTAAACCAGTTTGTATCATAGAAGACTTTGTTTAATTGATCTACCAACCTGATGAAACTATATATGGATGATCCATGCCCTGTTTGTTTGTTTGCCCCGTAGGTGACACGGTGCTGCGTGTGTTTGCCAGCGATGCAGACATGTCCGAGGAGCTTGGACAGGACTCCGTTATTTACTCCATGTCCGGCTCCAGTCGCTTCCGAATCAACCCTCGCGACGGCGAGGTAACCACGACAACCTTCCTCGACCACGAGAGGGAGACAGACTACGTTCTGGAAGTAAGGAAATCATATCAAATTTCATAGTTGGAGGCCTGGCAAACCTGCATACCGTATCAGCCACACGGTGAATTTACATCATTACAGCAATTAAATGGCTCTTATTGTGTAGTGTCA
The DNA here is from genome assembly GCF_000003815.2 of Branchiostoma floridae. Taxonomy (NCBI): domain Eukaryota; kingdom Metazoa; phylum Chordata; class Leptocardii; order Amphioxiformes; family Branchiostomatidae; genus Branchiostoma; species Branchiostoma floridae. The sequence goes on from NC_049981.1 coordinate 30,144,124, forward strand.
TCAACATAATGTAATGTCCAAGATATTTACACAATGTACATTGTGATGCTGTTTCTGATTTTTTTTGTAGATCAAGGCTGTTGATGGAGGGCAAGGCCTGGATCAGAGGACAGCCACAGTGTTTGTAAGTCTGATAACTTCTTAGTCTATGGTCTTATAATCTCTTGGTTGTCCATCTATTACTAGGTTAACCCTCAAACTGCCAAGCCCAACATAAAATATATACCGTGTCCTGTGCCCCGTGCTTTTATAATACACTGCATACAGTCGCTTCTCTGCTATTCCGGCAGGGAACCTTGACATTTCTAATGTCTGGAATCGTCAAAATTTTGGAGGAGGGCGCTGATTGGTCCCTACACATCAGCGAATAAAGGAAAGGGTGCAAGTGCTCAGGTGTTCCAACACCTGAAACGCCCTCCGTCCACTTGCGGGAGGGCTGTTGTCATCAACTGAGTGCTTTAGAACCCTTTCCTTCATTTGCTCATTTGCTAATTTTATTGACATCACCACCAGAAGGTTTGAATGTGCAGTTCTCCAGACAGGTAGCGGAAGCAAACATAGGAGCAAACTACTACCCGGATGGTACCCAGGCTAGACAAGAGGCACTTTGCCATCTTTAAGTTTAAAACCCTCCATACTCCATACCACACTGTGTGTTTTTCTCCCACAGGTAAACATCACAGTGCTGGATGTGAACGACAACAGCCCTGTTTTCGTCCAACCTGAGTACCACACAAACATCCTTGAAAATATCACAGACATGGAGATAGTGGTGCAGGTAAGGGCAGATTCAGTCATTGAGACAAATGACAGCTAATGTACCTTAATCTTATTTATTTGTAACACTTAAATTAACCTTTTTATGAGGGTAGCCTGTGTCTGCTGTATCCAAAAACAGGGTATTGGACAAAGGTTTTGAATGGCAATATTTTCAAAATGTTGCAGTTTGAAAGCCAACGTTAATATCAACTTGATATTCCTAAAGGCCATTATTGAGATACAACGGTTATAGATTACCCTGCAGATAAAGGTGAACTTGCGTTACCGTAAAATCTGCCCACTCAGGGGACCAATGAAATCTAATCTTTGTGGACAGGTGGTCACTATAGAGTGAGGATTTTGATGCTTCTTTCAATCTAGAAATTTGTAAGAACGATTGCACATCGAGAATAAAAACTGGCACACACAACTATAATAATTAAAGTTTTTTGGTAATAAGACTCTCAAGTGGCATCTGCCAGAATGGGGCAATTCTGTCTGGTTCACCTGTGTACAATACAGCACAATGTGAACCAGTCAGAATTGCTTTGAGGGAGTTGACAGACGGTCACCGAAACATCAGTGGAATAAAGCTGTGGTTGAATGCGTAGCCTGGTATATCCAGCTGTATTGTAACTCCCAAGTTTCTTCTGTCTTCTCTGTATTTGCGGAGAGAACAGAAGAGACACGGGAGCTAGCTATAATACATCTGGATACCAGACTAGTGGTTGTGCAAAAAGAATCTCTTTATTCTGTAAGATTAAGTTGTTTTGTCACCCCTAACAGGTAAATGCAACAGATGAAGATTCGACAACCAATGGTGACATCCTCTATGCCATCACCGGGGGAAACACAGACGACGCTTTTATAATCAACCCTCAAAGCGGCATCATTCAACGAGGTGTCGTGCCTCTAGACCGGGAGACCCTGGATGGGTACGTTCTCACCGTGGATGCCTACAATGGCGGAAAACCGGAAATGCGGTCGACGGTGAGGGTGAACGTTCGGATCCTGGATGTTAACGACGTGTCACCAGTGTTCACCCAAACGCAGTACGGGCGGCTGGGTCTGCGGGAAAGTGCGGGCGTTGGGACGTCGGCCGTGCTCGTGCGCGCCCATGACCCTGACCTTGAGCTCGGAGGACAGGTGGATTATGGGTTTGTTTCCGGGGATAGAGGGAAATTTGCCATCGACGAGAGCGGCCTGATCACCACCTCCGCCGAGCTGGATTTCGAGAGCTGGCGGAACTACACGATTTCCGTCTACGCCAGCGACAGAGCGCCGCCGTACAACACGGGATACGCAACCGTGGTGATCGTTCTGGCAAACGAGAATGACGAACCGCCGGAGTTTAACGCTGAACACTACGACGCGGCTGTTTCCGAGAATGTGGACGTCGGCACCAGCGTGTTGCAGGTCTACGCCACGTCACCCGATAACCTGGCAGCCATCGAGTACCTCTTTGACCCCAACACAAATGAGGAGGTCCTGCGCAGGTTCAGCATCAATGGATCTACAGTAAGTACATTCCATCTTAGTTTACTTAGGCCGCTGCAAGTTGATCGTATGCATTGCCCATAATGGTTACAAATCTGTGGAAAACATGTTTATCCTTCATTAGGCCACACCAATTTGATTTCTTGGTTCACGGATTTGCTCGCTCCTATTTTTTGGAAATAAAAATAAAAATTACCACTCAGCAAATTTTCACCATTAATGAAACCATTCACCAACTTTCTGGTGTAGCAAATTGGCCTTTCTATTATAAGTTCCTTAAAGTGTGGGTACAGGTGCTGTTACTGTACAATAATAGTGTTTTTGTACTTTTTTCAAGCTGAAAACTTTTTTTCTTTATGTTTTGGATTAGTCGTTACCTTTACCCCAACCATTTTACAATTTTTATTTTCATTTTCATTTCGCCCTCTCGCTCCATATTTTCTGTGAAAAAATCCGTGAACCAAGAAATTAAATTGGTGTGGCCTTAGATAGGACAAGCAGTTTTTATCCACTGCCCACCCACCCACTTTCTAGGGTACGTTGGGAAACAGGAAACACAACATTTTTTTCCTAGGCCTAGTCTTGAGTGTAGCTGCCAACTTTGCAAGTGATACTAGGCCACCGCACTAGTGTCACATTGTACACTATTTGAATACAGGAATAGAAGGCTTGTTGGCTGTGATAACATGGTTTGTCACTGTCACTTCAATGCTTGTTACAACATAACGGCACTGAACTTTAATCCAACGCAACTTTAATCCAACACTTTTCAGAACCCATCTGTCAGTCAAAAACTAGCTCCGGTTTGCAAATTCTTTTGAGTGCTTTACAAGACCAGTGAGGTATACGACTTAAAACCTTGTAAGTTTGAGCTCACAAAGATCGCATGTTGCAGCGAAAAGTTAATCAATCTTCTGGTATGTTTTCATGCTGTTAATCAAGCCGTGGGAAGAGGGCAGCGATTGTAATTTCAAGCAACCCTACTCTTCGTCCTCACATTACACAATCATCATCACAGTAAATATAGTGAAATATCAATAAACTGTCCATCCAACACAACCAACATGCCTTGAAGTATCCCTCTTTAAAGTACAGGGCCAGGCTTTGTTACACAAATTCAGTGGAAATCCGAACACGCGCCATTTTGAATCATATTTCAGCACGCCCCTTCACCCCTATTTTTGAAAGTGATCACATCCAAAGGCCAGTAGGACGGATCTCACTGGCGATACCATTACAGCCCCACATGGGGGACGTGCTGTAGGGAGTTTGTACTGTGTTTTGCGGGGATATTTTTTGGGAACCATTCACAAACAACGTATTTTGCCACCATTTGCTGACCAAACAACGGATGAAAAGTTTGATAGAACGTCATAACTGTGTAGTGGAACAGCAGAACGGATTTGCCGCTGGTGGATGTATTTTCGGGCCGTGTTTTGATCGCTGCTATCAGCAGTTTACTGACATGCCGATTTGCCAATTTAACCTTGAGTAAGTGCCTGCCGATTGATACAAATTTGTCGTTGTAAATATGAAATCCATAGATAAACAGCCTTGTTATATTATTGTGTTGGATTAAAGTTCCACTGGGAATAGAATCCCAAAGGACTTGCTATCAGTTACACTGTCTTTGAAATGTTATTTTCTCGCGACACAGCAGAAAGTGGCTGACCAATGCATGTGTAGCAATGGCCGGGGAAACATAGTAAACAATGCACTAAACAGTTTCCAGAATGCGCTAAAGCCCGCTTGTTTATTCATGGTTCAGTTTAGAATTTGTTGGAATGTGTTGGATTAAAGTTCAGTGCCGTTAGAAGAAAATTTGGGCATCCATTTTTTTTACCCATTTTGTTTTTTTCACAGTCTTGCACTAAATTCTGAGTCTACAGATAACGTCATCCATAAAAATTTAATTTACTTGATATGGCCTTAGCAATGAAACCCTGGGTTAGAGTCTTCAGATAATCCTGTTAACAAGGATGAATGAGAACGGTGTAATGAGGGGTAGTGGTTCGAAACTTTTGGGATTGCCCTTCAATAATGCAGCCGATAAGATGAATATTTGAGTTTCTTAAGGCGTAATTGATTCAGGGCTTTTGGCGGTAATGGATCCACTGTAATTACTAGGCCTCATCCAGAGAGACAAAAATGAGTCTGATGCGGAGTGGTTGATAGCCAGGAGCAACATATTGTCATTACAAGAATAGGATCTTTATTGTGCGACAATTCAAAGAGACATTTTGTTTGTATAAATTGGAGCACAATTGATTTATCTTATGTCACCTTTAAGTCGATGTATGTCTATGACTGATTTTGAGTTCATTCTATCTGTGCTTTCTGCTGATTCAAAGTCATAATTTGTTGCATATTTCTGTTGTTATATTTTGTATTATTTCAATCTGGACTCTAGGAAGAACAGTGATGTATCACTAATGGAGATCAAACCAAACCAAGAAAAATTGTGGAGAATACAATGTGTGGCAACTTGTACATACAAAACAGTTGAACTACATGAGTTGCTAATATCTAACAATTCTAAAGAACTAATCTATTTTATGAATGATAATAGCTATAGTATAAACAATCAAGCTAGCAATATGTGTGCTATATTCTTGAACATTATGAAAACAACAATATGCTGCTTTAGGAAAGTATGACATTGTCTTGTTTTTGGAGGTGTTATATTTAACGCTGGTTCACCTTTATCCGAGGATAACCTATGTTCGTTGTTTGCAAAAAAACGTATTTAGGGATATGAAGTCGACGGAAGGTGGTAACAAATCGGAACATTTGAAAATATTACAAATTTGAAACCACAGTCCACAGACCTAATACTCCTAAATGTGCTGTTTTTTAAGACAACGGATAAAGGTCACCCCAACGGATAAAAGTGAACTAGCGTTACATGGCAGGTGGTGAGTGAGTAGCTAGGATGGCTGTTCTTAAGCACCCCTCCTTCCGTCCTGGGACAGAAATTTACTTGTTGGGACGGACAAAAATTTTGCTCTGTCTGTCTGAACTTCTGAAGATGTATTTTATGAGCTTAAAATGATATATCTAAGAACGAAAATCAACAACATGGGCTCCCAACTAATGAGTTGGGCGTCGGGCGTGGCGTAACTGTTAGAGCGTTCGGCTCGGAATCTATTATGTTCTGAGCTCGATCCTCACCGTGCCCCCGACGTTGTGCCTTTGGGAAAGGCACTTTACACGACCTTTCTCACTTCACCCAGGTGTACAAATGGGTACCTGACTTTGGTCGGGGAGGTAAAAGACTACCTTTACCTTCTGTCTGTACCATGTATGTGGCACTTGTAATATAAGTTACAAAAATTTGAGTGCAGTGCCACATTGTCCTCGTCTGTCCAAAAGCAAAATAGAAAAAAAAAAGAAAAACAATGAGTGGGACAGACAGAAATTTAAAGTTGGAGACAGCCCTGGTAGGTAGACAAATGAATGGGTTGCAGATTTATATACATTACACTAGGAACTTCTTGACTAGTCCTTTCAACACTTCTGCTTGCATGTTTCATTTGTTGATCCCGTCTCATACTTCTACTTGAAGACTTCATTTTCAGAACCCTCCCAAACGGATCAGACGTTCATCAATCTGCTTCAGGTTGCTTAACAAGGTTAACGTCAACACAGTTGCTATCCACGCACACTTGATTAATGATTGTGGAAGCCACATTTATTGGATTTCTTGATGGCTGTGATTTTGTGCTAGGGGACTCAGCAGGCATGCAGTAGACTTTGAAAAAGCATGCGGGTTTGCTGCAATGCAAATTTCAGTGTTGGAAGTGATTCTTTGTATGCACAGAAATCAAAGTTTTACTTCCTCACGTATTCTAACTTCATCACATGTTTTGATGTATCATTTCAAATATCCACAACCAATTGGTATCCTTGGTTTCATTGCTTCCTCTATAGAGTATGTCTGAATGTGATTGTTCCATCTGTACAGAACAGACACAGCTGTGCTAGTCTTATTTGTTAGAATTTTCAACACCGAGTTTCTCTCTCTCTGTCAGTTTACAGTTTACACGAGTTTACACTTGCAATAATTCTGCATTTGTGAACAGCTCAAGTGTGCTTGGAGGTACTGTAAATGCAGAAATGTTCGCGGTGGATTTATGTTCGCGGTTTTCAAGGTGGCCACTTCACCGCGAATTTAAAACCACCGCGAACATTTTTCCAGGGCATTAAAGTACTACAGTGCATGGTGCTACCGCGAAATTAAAACCACCGCGAAAAGTCCTTTTTCCGACTACCGCGAAATCAAATCCCTGCGAACTTAAATACATTTACAGTAGTCAACCAATCAAGAAACTATTGCTATTGTGCAAAGTGCTGTTACAGATAAGAGACCAACACTTTGAAAGCTCAATTGATTCATATATGTTGCCCATTTGAGTCTTTCGTCTAACCAACAAAATGACAAGAATACTACTGTAACAATAGGTCTATACTGACTACTTATAGATGCGTGTGCAGGTACAGCTATCGGGACACAGAGAGACCAGACCACAAAAATTAAAATTTCATTTACATCGGGCAGTCGACTAAAAAAAATTGAGGTATATGTATATCTGTTACAGTTTGCTGCCAAGACTTTAAAAGCTCAGCTGATTTGTGGCCTATTTGAATCCTTAATTCCTAGTCTAGCCAAACAAATGACAGGAAGTTCCGAATCAATTTGTACCAACTGCCAAGTGCCGCCCCGAAGTGGGAACTTTCTCGGGGGAGCGCACCAACCGTGCCTTTGTTTTATGGGAAAATTGATTTTTACAGTGAAGCAGTGATAGGTATGTATTAGTTGGTTTGTCCTGGCAGCCTCAGGTGGTATTGTTTCATCAGAGGTGGACAGGTCCCGGTACCATGACTCCCTGGAGATGGAAGAAAAGCTTACCCCTATTGTAGTGCAATTTAAAAGCTATTGTAGAGATCATTTTTGCTTATTCAAACACAATGTTGCATCTACTACTATGATCTAACTACGAAACACATGTTCACATAAGAAGAAGCTTTTCATTGTCTTATTTTTTTCCTACAGAAGATCTTTTTCAAAAAATGACAAAAAGTGCATATCACATACTACATTGTATTGCCTATTGTCAATCATAAATAGTATATACATGTAGTACTTTGTGCTGAGAATACCAGACTGTAAATTACCATTGGGGCCAGGTAGGGGTATGCTGTGTTTGACTTGTACACCTGTGCAAATACAACACATTGAAATTTACAGATTATTATCCTGTTGAGTTGGATTTTTCAGAGAAAAAAGGTAAAGTTTTAAGGTTAGTAAATGATAATTAGTCCACCTCACCAGGTAAACTTTGTCTAACAATACCTGAGATAAAGGTAGGGATTCACCTGTTTTTATATATTTTGGCTTAATTGATCCAACTAATACAACTTAAAAGTTCATTGAATTTAAAAGAAAAAGAATTATGCAGGACAGGTTCTTGCTGAGGTTGGTCGAGTGACTGGAAGCACAACATGTTCTTTCCTAGGCCTTACCAACCGGGTTAGATGCTAGAATCAGATTACCACTGCTCCATTGTTTCGCCGATAAGCATTGTGATCTATCTCCAGCCCTCCCCCTGACTTCCCCAGGTCAATATGACTCTGTGGGAACAAATTGGACATGTCTATTATCTGTAAAAGGTTGGACATTGATAATTCAACTAAGCATGCTATTTCAGGCATCGATTTTGCATCCTTTACAATCCATCGGAAAATTTTGTCTCTCGGATCAATGAGTGAGTTAGATTGATTTTGATCACTGTATTTGTGGGTATGAACAACAGTTTTATGTGTGAATATTGGTTCGATACTATAATGATTTATTTGGATGCTTACATGTAACTCTGCCTCATATGTCAGTATCTAAGATTCGGTACCTTCTTCAACTTATGTTAGATTTTTCTACATTGCTTGTGCAGAAAGAAACAATATTGCTAACGTAACGGTAGTTAACCCTTATCCACTTGGTAACCTATATCCGTTGTTTTAAAAAATGAGATATTGAGGGATATCTAATGGACGGACTTTGGTTTCAAATTGGAATATTTTCATAGCACTCCAGTATGAAACACTCGTCTGTCGACTTGATATCCCTAAATATTACTATTTTATATACAACGAATAAAGGTTACCCCGCGGATAAAGGTGAACTAGCGTTACAGACTACAGACTACACTACATATACATTGAACATGCATCTACATGATCATTTTGAAACAACTCAATCTTCTGGTATATCAATGGTATGTCAATGTGTACCAATATTTTCTGTTCCATGAATCCTCTCAAAACTTGAATAATTCAAGGTCTTCTTCTTGTTTCCAGGGCCTGATCAGCACCATTGAGGAAATAGATCGGGAGGAGGCAGCACAGTATGACATCACCGTCATCTCTACTGATGGTGGGATAGAAACAGACTCTGCTACGGTGAGCATCATTGTTTTGACGGAAATTTGCCATATACACATAACTAATAGCTTTGGGAAGCTTTCAAGACGCACTATGTCCCTTTATCAACCCGGTATATCTCACCTTGGAGTTTCGTTGTCACGTGATGACTGATAAACATTGTCACGTTCAGGGCCCAAAATTCATTTTTGAGATTAGGTGCACTGGTGCACCCAGGTTTAAAAATTGGGTGCACCAAAAAAATTTGGGTGTACCACTTAAATTTACGTAATAATATAATAATAAAACGTAGTTACAAGCCATCAAATTCTTAAACAAGTACCATAACAGACATTTTTATCATCTTTCTAACACTCAGATGTCAAGAATATGAAGTATACTAGTATTTTGATATTTTTACATACAATGATACATAAACATAAGAAAATATTTGGGTGCAGCCTGTACACCCACAGAAAATAATTGGGTGCACAGCTCCAATTTTGGGTGCACCTGGGTGCACATGCACCCAGTATTTCGAGCCCTGCACGTTTCAAGACACAGTCATACACAGGTCTGAGATAGTGGCGCCCCCTGTCCCTGTTCAAGGTGCTCTGTTGTTGGCGGACCTGGATGGCCTCCCTTACACCCCTCGTAAACCAGTCGGGATCAAGTACGTTAACATTGTCCCAGGCTATCTGTTCAGTGCTGTTCTTGCATTATTGTCGTTGTCTCCTTGCTTATCATGACTTCAGCTCATTCAGCAATTGTTATTCTTGTAACCATCCCCCAACATTGAGAAACAAGAGTCTGAAGAAATACTGCATATTTGTTATGTATCCCTGTCCACAGTGCTGAAACAAAGGTAGTTGTTAAAACAGAAACCAGGGAAACTTTGAGAGAGTGTCAAAAGAAATACTGCATACATGTTATGTACCCTCGTCCATAGTTATTTTCTCCTATCCTTGGTGCTGAATGATAAATGGCAGTTAACAACACAAACTCATTCTTTTTTTAAATGTTGAACAGCCTTCCCTGTGTTACTGCTATTTTTCCAGTACTGGAAAGTAGAACTCAAGCTCTAATAGACTTCCACACAGGCGGTACTGTTTTGTACAATATATATACATGTATATAGCTTTCCACTTGAAAGAAATATTATCACTTTTGAGCTTCAGTGCAGTTTTGCAAAGTTGTTTGTCAAAAGTTTACAATTTCTGTTTGTAATTTCAAATTCTTTTCCCCATGCTGAGTGGCACCAAAGTATTTCTGACAGATGCAATAAACCTGCTATGCTGACATGGAAGTGAACACTCCCTCTAATGATGTTGTCCCTGACCCAATGTCAGATGGAAGCCTCAACTCTGACCTAGATTCCCTAATCCCAGTTCCTATATGATATAACAGTTATTTGGTACATTTTCCCAGACACAAATTGATTTATTGCATTTCATGTTCCCCTTGCCTTTTTGCGATTAATGGCCAAAGCAAGTTTATTCGCTGGTTCTTGAATTGAAAAGTGATAATGTTGAAATCAAAGATTAATGTGAAAACTGAGTCAGGTTTTGCCATCGTGTGCACATTATTTTTGGGTTACAATTTTTTATGTCAATCCCACATTTTCCTGTTAGCTTCTTGCTCAGTTCTTTGGTTTTATGTCACAGACACAGGAAAATGATCTCAAGGAATTGTCCTGCCTTCCCAGGGCAGTTATTTGCTTGTTGGACAGAAAAAATTCCCTGCTTCATCCAAAATATCAGAACTTTTGACATGTAACTGACGAAAATGTGTTTTTGTAATTTTTTTTTGCATGATGGATTCTGCAGCAAAAAGTAGGAACGTGGGCTCCCAAATAATGAGTGGGACTGAAAAGAAATCAATGCTAGAAACACCCCTGGCCTTCGATTGATTTATGGCATTTTTTGCTCCCATTGCTCTTTGCACTTTAAAAAGGTCCTCTGCAAATTGCAACATTTCGAATGATTGTACCTTGAAGAAGGGTCTGTAATGATGTGGACCACTGCAGATGGTATTCCAAGCATCGTATGACTTTATCATCAGGTGCCCTTGTGTGAAAGTAGTCTTGGTCTTAAAGAACACTTGTTTGTTTGATCAGTTGGACCCCTGCAGTGCTGAGTGGCACAAGGAGCAGCAACTTGCCTTGCTGTATCAGTACCAGGGTATATTTCTGCTGGTTGTGAGATCACGTGGCGTAATCGGCAGCATATTGGGCTCAGGACCAAGAGGTCCCGGGTTCAAACCCAGCTGTGTCACCGATCTTGTGCCCTTGGAAAAGGCACTTTGTATGACTTTCCCCACTTCACTCAGGTGAAAATTAGTACCTAGCTTTGGCTAAGGACGTACCTCAGATAGGACATTAAATGAAGACTGTGCCTAAATGATCAACATTATGATTGCAGGCACTGAAGGCAAGAAATAAAGAAAGAGAAAGCCATTTCCCTTTAACATGAAGAGTACAGACTCATCTGCTTTGATAAAAGACCAATCATTAAATGGATGACCACTGCAAATACACCACATGTGTTACAATGGGAATCATACCGTAGACATGGCTTCAATGCCATATTTTACCCCTGTACTCCATATATTATACCTTCTCAGTCAATATACTCTAGAAAGCTCACTTACCCAGCAGCCATCTCCAGAGACACTGGGATTGACACTGAGGACCTAGGAGCAGCTATGAACGACCGAGCGCTATGGAGAGATATTGTGCAACACCTTACCCTGCCCGGCAGGGACGACAGATGATGATGATGATGTATATAAAACATTGTGTACACGGATGACTTATGTCACATTTGGGATTCCCCCCTCTTGGAAACCTGGCGCAATGCCTATATATAACTGCATTATTAAACATAACCCTTCTGTCATGGTTTTTAGTGTGTCTACTCTACAAGGCAGTATATGAAGGGACCTGCTGTCAAAACATATGCTGCAAGCTAAAGGTTGTTGTATGAAAATTTCTGTTGCAATTGATATTGTTGGAATCCATCTGCCTGTAATTGACTTTGTCTTCTCGGTACCAAACTTTCACGGTCTGAGAAAATTTAACTGGTTCTTGGAACTAAATGTTCACGGTTGCAGCAGGTGTGTGTAGAAAAAGACTCTTGTACCATTTGTTGTCGGTAATGATAAATTCACATAGCAGTCCTCACCGTGAAAACCGTTAACATAAAAGTACGATGAAAAAATCAGGAATTACAGTATTAGGCAGACAGGGTGGGTAAGGCGACCCGTCTGCCTGGCCTGCACTTGACATTTCAAGATGAAATGCATTGCTGCTATTTAGCAGGCAATCATTGACCCTTGCATGCCACCAGATCAGTGTTAATTTGCTGATTTCCTAGTGAAAGAACTACCTTACTGGGCACTTTCATTTTATTTATTTTACCAGAACATACAACTCAGGTCAGACTAGACACTGACCTCAGTAGAAAAACTTAATGCCATTGAGAGACAAGCCCCGCCACCCCCCAAAAGCTGAACAGACGGCATCTGTTATTGAGCCATTTGATCTGCCATATGGGGAGATAAGGGTGATAGCTCATACACAAGCTGGGTAGCATCTCACAATGGATCTGCCTACCTTTATTACTCCCATACTGAGCAGCTTTAATTAGAAGTACTTCGTCAATGCCATCACTGGAATGGAGTCATGTAATGCATTCACAGTTCAGGGCCTTTGTTTGTTCAGACCCTTGTAGTGTTTGGTAGAACATAGGGCAGCAGGTTTCCTTGCTGTCTTTTTTTACCCTTTGTTGATTAATATAAGCTCAAATCGGCCAACAAGCCACTTTTCATTGAGGTGATGAGGAAAGAGGTAAGGGTCAGAAAAAATATATATTATTAAGAAGTATAGCAGGTTACATCATTTAAAGTCCTAATAAGTCTTAACACATATTTTACACGTATAACAAAAATGGTAGTCAGAAAAAAAAAATAGTGAGTACTGCTGCGTGATTCAAGTCTGTTTGTTTTGGTTGTTTCTGGTACATTAAGAGTCTTTTAAACATATCTCTGGTGAAAGATTGTTCCAGATGTTGGGTTCAGTAGCAGGCCCCTCTCTTGAACACAGAACTACCATTTTACGTCCCTTCCAAAAGATGGTTGCAGCCTCAACCAAGATGCCCTTCTCAGAATTGAACTGGGGTCTCCCAGATACCAACTAGCTGAACCCAGGACATCTGTGAGGCTGCTATACCAGTTGAGCTACAGGGACATTCCCTATCACACACATTTCAAGCCACGCAAATTTGATTGGTTGCATCTTGGATTTAAATTGATAATGCTGAATTTGAAGCTTAACATGAAAACTACTTGGTGGTAGTTTTGTTGCACATAGTGTAAAATATACTTTCATACATGTATGTCTTACTGAATGTAATACAGGGATGTCTCAAGGACTTGTCCCTCTATCCAGAGAAATTTGCATTCTTGCCATGTACTTCTACTGAATTTTAGATTCCCTGACCTACATGTAGATAGGAACAAGCCTGTTGTAGCTACATTTTAGCTGTCAATGTTGTCTAGTACCATTATAGATTTGTCCTAGTTTCTGCCGCGGTGGCACTGCAGGTGCCAGATCAATGTTCCTTGAAAATGAACACTGTTCTGTTGATCAAATCAATGAAACCGTCTATGTAGAGTCCAATACACACTACATCTTACAGTAGAAGGGTACAGAATAGGCCATATCTAACATGAGTGCGTACACATTTAACGCAGTCTATGAGTAAGTCTCTTTTTTTATTGATCTGTTGGAGACTTGAAAATCACTTAATAATTAGAACCAAACGACTTAATTTGGTTGGTATTTGGACTTGATATTCAATTGATATTAAAATAATGGCCTCAAGTGTTGTGGGCAGAAAGGGTTTATGGAAAAGGCCGGACTGTGCACCAGACCTGGCTACCTGGGCTGGCTATCATGTCAGGCTGCTCAGATACCCTCATTCATAGCTCCAATTCTTTTTTTCACTCACATACGCTACTTTGGGGCGAGCCTAATGGTATTGTATTGTATGCGAGATAGAGAAAAACGTTCTTCACTTTTGAAAGAGATTTGGTATTGTATGCGAGTATAGAGAAAAACATTCTTCACTTTTGAAAGAGATTTTAGATAACACTGTAATTTCTTTCCCAGGTATCCATAGTGATCTTGGATGAGAATGACAACTTTCCAAAGTTCAACATCTTTTCCCAGACGGATGTGAGCGTGACGGAGGGTCCCCTGACACCGAACGGTTCGGACATCGCTCGAGTCATTGCCAGGGACCCTGATGATGCGGACAATGGAAGGGTATGGAGCCATGGATATCTGTATCTTAATCTATATTATAAGATATAAGTTTAGTGCAAGTTCTTGCCTGAGGACTAATTTCAACTCAAAAGAGAAAAAATGACAAACAAAATGCATGGTAAACAGTATGGTAAGCGACTACTCTAGTCTAAAGTCTGAAACTGTACTTTAGTGGGTTTGACTTCTTTTTCTGAGACAGTTGAAGATGATGGATCCCACCTTTTCTGTAATGTATAGGTTCTGTGATGTTAAAAGGAGAGTGCTTCTCTTTTTGTCTGTAAACGTTGAGAGATTGGAAGGGAATTTGGTGACCTCTTTAAAGAACTTTTCTTTCTTGATCGTGGAAGGGACAGGTCAAAATGAAATGTGTTTCATCTTCTACCATACCCAATCTATAATAGCAGTGGAATAATCACCCATCAGTATAACTTTAGCTTCATATAGGCATGCGGGGCAACAGAAGCTGGTTATATTACACTGAATGACCTGTCAAATCGTACCTTTAGTTTGCACATCTTAGCATTTTCTTAGCCCCAGGCATTGAAAATGTCTGACAGACATCGAAAAAATTAAAGCAAAGTGAGTACTAACTGGTTGTGTAAAAGAATATCTCCTAGAACTGACATCCTGATCAATTTCTTTCTATTACCTTCATTTCAGGTGGAGTACACAATAGAAGAAGGGAATGACCTGGAGTACTTCAAAATAGAGAAGACTGAGTCAGGAGATGGGATCATCAGGAACCTGCATCCCCTGGACCGGGAGGAGCAGGAAGAGTACAAACTCAGGGTGGGTGGTGATTGGGTGGGGTGAAATCACTACTGGATTTACACACTGACTGGCTTGCACACCAATTTTCTTGGCCCAGACTGAACTTAGTTTTTAAATATTTGATAAATCATCAAGATGGGCCACGCTGGGTCACGTGAGACATGATTGCTGTCACATGTCATTTATCTCGAGACCAAGAGGCCAAGATGGCCAACTGCATACATGTGTAACAACCTCCATAGTAAGCTCACAGAAACTATGTTGGCCCCTGGTTGGAACTATAGCTGATTATATCTGTGACCAGTTACCCCGCCCATACATAGCCTTTCAGCTCTGTCCAGGCCTTTTAGTGTCCGTTTGACATCTTTGCCTAAGTAGCCTCTGTGAAAATTCAAGCGTCCGAAACTGCTAAGACGGCGTCTACAAGCGTCCAAAGGCGTCTGAGCGCGTTTCAAACTCTCTGGACACGTCCATTGCCGTCAGAAACGGTCGCGAACACATCGTGAGCGTCCGGGCCGTTCTGTCAGTTTTTTTGTTGGACGCCCAGACGGCTGAAAGACGTCTGAGACGGCCGTCTGAGACGGCCACTGATGGGGCTATAAAATACTTAGGAACCCGACGCCCTCAGATGGCTTGCGTCTGTCCTTATCCCCACGGGAAACATGACGTTTTAACTTCTGCACATGCGCCAATTTCAGCGGGTGAATTCGAATTTCAGACCGTTGAACAATCCGGCGGTTGCAGGACATATGTTCAGAAGGTGACTATTTCTGTGGATTTTATGTCTGTTTGTTAAAATTTTGCTTACTTTTAGACCAAGGACATCACGTCTAGAAGTAGCAGTTGATGTTTCTACGACATTGTGCTGAGGTTGGGTTTACGGCGATGACTTTATTCGTTATTTATACTAAAAAAGAATGTACAAAAATTATTTGTCGTGCGCCGACAAGGGGGATAAATCATACTACTTACCTGAAGCAACTGTGAAACGTAACGGACAGGAGAAATCACAGATGCCGTCAAAAGAAGCAGCGTCCTTCCGTTAGCTGACTGTCGATACTTTGCTGGCGCCGGTAAGTGAATACTCATTTTATTCTTATTTTTGTACAACATGTTGTTGCAAAGTTTGCCGACGACGGTTGCAAAGTTTCGGTGCCCTCCCCACATACGCAAAGGAATGATAAAATTTAGGATCTTACTTTGATGCCACAATATAAAAAGACTTATGATCACGTTGTAAAATACTTGTAAAAAATATCTGTGGTTTCGATTAAGAATGATAATGCTGTTAAAATAACAGATAATGAGATAGCACCTACCGATTTTGCCGTCAATGAAATCGGCCCTCCCAACTACTAGGGGTTGGGAACTTATGAAACGGACGAATTTGTTTCGCTACCGCGAAATAAAAATGACATATGAGCTTTGTAGAAAATGTATTGCACATTTACAATGTATCCAGTCTTTAATTAAGACTATTGTGATTAAAATGTACGATAGAGAATTATAAAACGTCCTGTATTCACCCTTGATGTTATGTGGACTCGTCCATTATGATGTAACCTGTGACAGTGCGGCGGCACGGCGGCACAAAGAGCCGCGGACACGATTGAAGGTCGGATTGAATTTCATACATGTAGCAAAGTTTATCAAACGCCGCGAAGTATGTCTGAATTTACGAAGAAATTTGTTCAAGTTGCGTTTGATTTTAACTAAACCTGACGGCCCGGTCGTGGGTGGTCTTCCACTGCCTGGCTGAATATTTGTTTGTTTGGTATGTGGCAACGCTTGTCCCAACAGGCCATAAAATTATAGCTGTGACCGGACGGCGTCAGAAACGGCATCCGGGCAGCCGTCTACGCACGTTCCAAATTAAATGCACCGGCCCGTTATGAGTTTCTACCGTACTGCCTGACTAACTAAAACTGTGTCTTGAAGAAAAAATATTTTGCTAGGAGTTTGGCCCAGATATTAACCTTTAATAATATAGCGATGACTGCCTCTTGGCCTTTCATTCCATTTTCTGTCGAATTTTACGATCTGTACCCCCCCGTGGGAAGGCGTGGTGGAGGCTACCGCCCGTACCAGCGGCCTGGATTACGCCGTTTATGCCCGTCGCAATCGGCGTCCGATCCGTCCCAGCAGCCTGGATTACGTCATTTACGTCCGTCGCAATCGGCGTCTGGTCCGTCCGCAGAGACGTCTGTTCCCAGCGGGGGGCCCGCCCGACGGAGCGCGGGAGCGTCCGGCTGCCCGCTTTCAGACGCCGTCTCGGACGTCCCGAACGTCCGACCGGACGCGTCTAAAGTGCCAATCTAGACGCGTCCAAGCGTTTGTTATGCCGTTCGGACCGTCTTGGACGTTTCGTCGGGCGTTCAAAAGCCCGTCCCATGCCGTCCGCCGCCGTAACCGTCCAAAGCGTCCCAATAATTTAAGACGCCTTGGACGGTTGTCGCAAACGGCGTTTCGCCGTCGGAGACGCTTGAATTTTCACAGAGGACTGGTCCTGACAAATGTACCATGTAAATGGGAAACATCACATGTGTACATGTGTAACAATGTGACTGTATTGCAGGTTGTTGCATGTGACCAGGGCAGCCCACAGCTGTGTAACAATGTGACAGTTGTCGTCACCCTTGAGGACATCAACGACAACGTTCCCGCCTTCATCTTCAACTCCTCCTACCGCTACAACGTCTCAGTACAAGAGGTCAGAGATCACCGAGTTATGTCATTTTGATCAGTCAGACCTGGCTAGCAAATAACTTTGGTATAGCCAACAATCTCCAGTCAAAAGCCACATTGAAACAGACCCATCAAATTTTGCATATTTGACTCTCCGCTGTAGGCGACCAACCATCAACCACTTTTTGCAGTCCCCAGTGGAAGGCATTCAGCAAACGCTTTTCCTCAGTTCTTAATGTTTTCTTAGTGTTTTCTGAGGCCAGGTTTGACTGTACCTGTATTTGTAACTCTTAGGTACAAATGTAAAGGTTAAGTTGAAGAGATACATCAGTCACGTATGTAAACAGTTAATAGAATTTTTTTTCATCAAACAGTGACTAGTTTTGACAGGTAAGCAAACATACCTCCAAATTTTCGATAACTGTCAGTCCATCTTGATCTAGTTCTCGCGGAATGACCTAGTTCTTGCGAGAGTTGCGAGAACTAGGTCGAGACTTGCATGGATCTTGTGCCCCGGAACGATGGTTGGGAGCTGCTCAAGTCCTACTTACCTCTACTTCGCAAGGAGGCGGGGGTGAGGGGCAGAAGATCCATGCAAGTCTCGACCTACATGTTGTAGTTCTCGCAATTCTATTAACTGTAAAGGTTAAGGTAGTGTACAAGCCCCTCGAGGCCTCGAGGGCACATTGTTTGAAGGCAGAGCCCTTCCCTCTTCTCTCTTTCCACAGACTTTTACCTCTCAACAAGAATTACGAGGGGCATTCAATAAGTAATAACTCTGACTCATTTCCCATAGCAGGAGATTAATGAAACTTGGCACAGTTATTAGTCTTTCTCTTCATAGGAACCACCCAGAGTTGTGCATTTCTCCCATTGATGCAGCTCTGGACACCGTTTTTGTAGGACACCCCAGGTTGGTCCTACAACAGATGCCTCATCAATGGCAGAAGAGGAACGACCAAGTCTGGGAGCTGTTTCCATAGACTTCCGGCCATGTTTGAATTCAGCATGCCAGCGTTTTACAAGGTCATATGATGGGGCATCATCACCATAAGTTTCTTTCATTTCATCAAAAGTCTCCTTTGGTGTGCGTCCTTTCAAATACAAACCGGATCACTGCGCGACACTCAACTGGCTCCATTTCACACCTGGTCCATTTCACACCTAACTCTGTTCAAACACCAGTAAATCAGAAACCACAATTAGTTCAGAGCTCTGTATTGCAAAATAAACTAAAGAGATATGAATCATTACACATGCCAAATTTCATCTAGATCAGACAACTGAAAGTGGGTCAGAGTTATTACTTATTGAACGCCCCTCGTATGTATTACCTATTTTACACAGTGTAGGAATTTTTCTTCTTGCTCAAGTCTTATGATTTTTCCTTGTAGAATGTGGGTGGTGGTACTACTGTGACCCAGGTGCAGGCAGTAGATATTGATGCAGGCGACAATGCCTTCCTGTCTTACTACATAATCAGTGGGAATGAGGACTCCATGTTCAGGTGTGTGATGGTGAAAAGGCATGTAAATGTGTTTGAGAACATTTAAATGTATGTAATACAATATTTATTGACACAACAAAAGTACAGGAAGTGTCATAAGGTCAACTATTTATACAGTTTTTTTTATACAGACAAGCTGATATACATATATTTAAATGTCCTCAGTCAATGTATCGTGTGCACTGCTAAACATTCTTTGATGTATAAACCAGGTTTAGGTACTGGTACACCGTACAAAACCATTTTTTTTTGTTGGACAGGTCCGAAAAATATAAGTGGACCAAACCTTGGACCATTCGGACAATAAACAGGTTATATCAGCAGGTGTTCAGACATTTGGGGGCTTACCGGTCCCAAAAAAATGACAAGAGTGAAGTAGAGTGGAGTTCATGGTCATTTCTACTTCGTTTTTACAGCCAAATTCATTGCAGTACAATATGCAACAGAAAGGAGTCTCTACTTGCTTAGGCTTATAAATGGAGCTTAGCTGGAATGTTTTGCCCCTAAGGGCTACATGGGTCTCTCTTTGCCATTTAGACTGCAGCATTCACCATGATTGTGTGTGTGTGTTTTGCCAGGATGGACAGGTTGTCAGGTGACATCACTACTCGGCCCAACTCACCCGACCGTGAGACAAAAGACTTTTACAACATGACGGTACTAGTGGAGGATGAGGGGTCGCCCCAATTACAGGTGCAGGGGCTAGCTTCTCAAAATATTCAAATTTTCACGTTGTGAAATGAAGTTACAACATTTTTAAGATGTAGATCAAATCATATTATCATGTTAAGTCATCTAAATTGTGAATCAAATATCAGTAATTAATTAATGATAGATAATTAGATAATGATAGATAATTAATAGCACAAAATGTGCCATATTGTTTTTGCTCTGTTTCGCCTTCCTCCTCTCCAAACAAATAAGGTCAACGACCTGTGCCAGACAGCTGTCATCACCATGGTTACCGATAAAGAAGCAGACACTCTGTGGTGATTGATTACATCATGTAGCAAATTGCTTAGCACATGAGAGCTAGAGTGTCTGGTCACCATAGATATGAATGTGTTGGAGTAAGAATAAACATAAGAGTAGTCAGTGTTAGAATATGACATGTGAAGGTAAACGTTATACATTTCCTTGCAAATGTTACCTTTCTAGTTGGAATCGTTTTTTCCCACCCCAGGCATACACTACAGTGTACATCTCTATCCTGGATGAGAATGACAATGCCCCAGTGTTTGAGTTCCCCACCTACTCCTACACTCTGAGGGAGGGGGAGGGGAGTGCCGGGATCTACATCGTCGACATCAACGCTACAGACATCGACCAGGGACTCAACGGCAAAGTCGTCTTCAACATCGCTAGTGGGAACGATGGCAATGAATTTGACATTGAACCTGACACTGTAAGAATGTTTGAAACTGCAATTTGCTTATGTGTAATATGTAATGGATAGGTGTGACCACTGTGAAAACTTGTATTCATACTGTTGTGATAAACAAGATTTTTTCAAAGCATCTTAAGATATCTTCTAGAAGCATCTTATGATTGTCTGGAACATTTCAAGACAAAGTCAAAACATTTCAAGACAAAGTCATAACATCTCAAGATAAAGACAAACCATCTTAAGATTAACTCAAAAGATCTCAAGATTAACTCAAAAGATCTTAAAATTGTTCACAAAATCTTAAGATTTCTAGAACAAATTTCAAGATTTTTTGATTGTGAAGATCCTAGCATTTTGATCCGTGGTGTTACAGAGAAGTTTTATTTTAACAAAATAGCAGATTTTCAACTTTAAGCAGTAAAAGGCTACAAGCATAGTACAAAGTGCTCTGCTCACTGTTTTGTATTCTGTATTTAACATCAAAGAGATGTTGAACCAACAGAACAGTTTATGGTTTTAGACTTTGGATCCACTGCTTTGCTATTACCTAATAGTGCCTTACCTGCTTTTTTGTGTAGGGAAAGATCAGGACTGTGAATGAGCTTGACTATGAGAACAGTGCAGGAGAGTATCGACTTGCTGTGATTGCCTCTGACCAAGCGCCGGATGTGAATGATAGGCAAACCTCCACAACCACTGTGAGTACTGTACATAGTTGTTCATTCCTTCAGACAATGCCTAGTGTCATATTGGTCAGCATGTTTCTTTGGCATGTACTTACCATAGATAGAAAAAAAACCCTCTACCTGACTTAATTCAGTACCTCTTGTTAGGGATATCCACTTGAATGCAATGTAAAGATAGAGGTACCATATTTGAGGATCACCATACCTTGCACATGTTAAAAAACCTTATACATGTACATGGCAGGGAGGAAAACTTGAATATGAGTGTATTCAACCCATAAAACTTATTGCATCAAGGCATAAACCTGGTCCTCTGGCTTTGGTTTTTATCGTCTTTTTTCCAGTTAAGCGTATCTTTTTTCCTTTAAATCCAAGAACCAAGAAACTAAATCGGTCTGACCTTCCATAGATAACAAAACCTCTACCTCATCAGGTGACCATCTCTGTGAATGACATCAATGACGTGGTGCCCCACTTCTTAAGGGAGCATGTGGGCCCCGTCAGGATGGCTGAGGGTCTGCTGGGGTCTTTCGTGGGCAGCTTTCCTGCTTTCGACGAGGATTCTGGAGACTTCGGCAAGATCGACTACACGATCGATGATGGGGATGAGAATGGTGAGTATGAAAACAACGTTAACAGGACAAATCAGATCATTAAGAAAATTTATTCCCTGCCCCAGGTGCTAAGCAGCATTCATTCACACATCCATTCCTATCCCTATGATTGTCCTTGAACAATGTTCACACATGCACACACACACACACACACACACACAAAAATTCTCTGTCCCCCTGGTGCTGAACAAATTACACACCCTCATCCCTGTCCTTCGTGCTAAGTAATAGTCACATACACAGACACACACTCACAAACACACACACAACACACACACACACAGTTGTACTTCCTGACATTCAGTTTAACACAGCAGCTGATTGGGTGATTATACTCTCCAACATTCAGTATAACACAGCAGCTGATTGGTTGATTATACTCTCCAATATTCAGTATAACACAGCAGCTGATTGGTTGATTGTACTCTCCAATATTCAGTATAACACAGCAGCTGATTGGTTGTTTGTACTTTCCTGCCAGATGAGTTCTACATCTCTCTCCTGGATGGAGACCTGAAAGTGAAACAGGGACTGGAGCTGGACAGGGAGAGGACGGCCTTCTACAACATCACCCTACGGGCACAGGACAGGGGACGCCCTCCTCTTAAAGGATTTGTAAGCTTTCGTCTTAAAGGCACCCAATGCATTATTACAGCATTAAAACTGGAAATATTCTGGATGAGACAATTGATACGATATTGACATTAAATTTTTGCTTCACCATACTGGCACATTTCCATCATTACCTTATACTTTGGGCATTTATAAGTAATGCACAAGCAAACAATTTTGACCTTGGATTGGCCAAGACTTTAAATGGGAGTTCGATTTTGTTTTGACATAGCGGATTTTATTTCTTCAAATCTACCACCTTGAATGTAACATGTCCTATCCTGTGTATGCTGGGCTCCCTTGGAAATAAACTTGTGTAGAACAGCTTTTTAAAAAAGTTTTTAAGACAACCCAGTTGTCTTAAGATGAAAAATAAATGTTATTTTCACCCCAAATTTTGTTTTATTTGAAAAGATATTTAGAAGAATAGTAATAATCATAGTTGTCTTCAATACAAACACATTTAGTATTTATTATTAATATCAACAGGATTTAGGTTATTGAAAAGCAAAGACTTATAGCTTGTGTAACAAGAACCTTTAGTTAAAAACCTTGTTTTTCAATGTTCTTACTTCAGATGTCCTCTTACTTAACATTGTAGAATTCTACAATTTGTGGAAAGATTGAAATAAGAATTAATCATCCAATATTCTTTTTTCTGACATGTTTGTCTTTTTTTGCATTTTGTTTATCACAGATGACTGTCAGCATTGAGGTTCTGGACATCAATGACAACGACCCAATTTTCCAAGACCTGCCATATTACTGCCGAGTCAGCGAGAATGCGCCCGTGGACACCCTGGTGTTCAAGGTTTCTGCAAACGACACAGACGAAGGAAACAACGCCTTCATCACGTACAGCATTACCAGTGGGAACATCGGGCAGGTTTTCAGGATAAACGGAACAGTGAGTATTATGTTGGCTGCCTGTTGCTAATGAATGAAGAAGGAGATAAAACATATACATGTATATAAAATCATCACATACATGTATCTTGTCTGATACATGACTTCTTCTCACTTCTTGGTAAAATTGTGAAAATGTAACACTGTCTGGGTTTAGCTGTGGTACAAAATGTAATCTAATATTTAAAAGGTAAAGGTAGCACCATAGCCCTGTTAGGGTTGCAGGGGCCCTGGGTTGTGTCTAGTGCACGGTATTGGAAGGCGGAGCCCAACCCTGTGGGACCGCGAGGCGCAGTGGGACCGTGTTTGGCCCATGACCGAGAGGTTACGGGTTCGAATCCGGCTGCCGTGCTACCGATCTTGTGCCCTTGGGAAAGGCACTTTACACGACTTTCCTCACTTTCCTCAACTGAAAATGGGTACCTAGCTTCGGCTAAGGCCGTCCCTTGGATAGGACGTAAAATGGAGGTCCCGTGTCTTGCACGTTAAAGAACCCCCACACGTGCGATGGTGCGGTGTGTGATGGTGCAAAATCCTTCCGTCTAGAATTGATGATTCTCTCAAATCACTCGGACTCCAGGAAGAATAGTGACATATCAGTCACTAATGGAGATCTGTTTAACCAAACCAAACCAAAACCCTTCCCTTCAACCACCTTTTACTTCCCCAAAGTCGGGTACACATTTTTACAGCTTGGTTGTTTGAGGAAAGTTGTATAAATTACCTTTTTCCAACATCTAGACAGGAATAACAAGAATCGCACTCAATTAAAGTGCCTTGATACAAAAATTATAAAGTATTAAAGAACCTTAGACCTGTAGTTGTCAGTTCTAAGGTCTGAGAAGAGTCAACAAACAACCATTTCACAGATTTTTAAGTATTACAATGTCAGTTAATGTGTATCATTAGATGAGGCCTAACTTTGATTATGATGTTTCAGAATGGAGAGATCTATGTGAACGGTCTGCTGGACAGGGAAGTCATTCCTCAGTACACGCTGACTGTCACAGCCAGGGACAACCCACAGAACCCCACACATGTCAGAAGGGTAGGGCACCGCAATCATGTTTACCTTCACTCAATGGAATTGTGTTGTTTTTGCTCTGTTTCTTCTTCTTCCTCTTCTTTTTCTTTATACAAATAAAGTCAAGGACAAGGACCAGCCTGCTGTCACTATGGTTACTGGTTAAAGGAAAGCTTCACTAAAAATGGAAAAGCATGCTATGCTATAATCAATTATGGTAAATATTCCCTAAAGTTCTTACTTGTCTTACATAAGTCTGTCTTACTGTTTGAAACTTGCGTCATGCTGATGGCTGCTCAAATTTCCCATTCACTATGACTAGTGCTTTTCAAGCTGGCATTCCCGAGGAATTGTCCCAATTCAATGACCACTAACTTCTCAATTCGCTCAAATTTTTTCATCAAATACATTCACAGGGAAGCCGCACAAAGAAGCACTAGTCATACTGGATGGGAAATTTTTATTACTGACGTCACATAATTCAATCATCAGGTGAGTAGCCGTGCAAAAAATGTTCCCTTTCTTTCCTGCAGGACACTACGCAGGTTTACATCACAGTTATAGACGAGAACGACCAGAGGCCGAGGTTCACCCAGCCGCTGTACCGGGGCAGGATCTCTGAGAACTCACAGGCAGGAACCGCTGTGGACATGGTAACTACAAACACATATGACTCCCTCCAAGAAGGACATGTACCCCTGACGGAGGGTACTGTTTCTTGTTTTGTTTGTGTTGTGGCATGCATAAATTAAGACAATTTGAATGGATTTGTTTTAATTTTGGAATGTGAGTAATGATTGAGGTCTCAATGAAACAACACAATTTTGGCAATGTAGCTGCTGTATTTTTTAGATATTGAAATGCTATTAATTCTTCATGGAGGTTTGGGTCCTACACTTAAGTAAGCACACCAGTCCCTAGTGCTGAACACCATTCCCACATACACAGGTAAACACACCTGTCCTTGGTGCTGAACACCATCTAGACACAAATCTTTCTCAGGTGCTTAACACCATCCACACACAGGCAAACACACCTCTCCTTGGTGCTGAACACAATCCATAGGTAAACAAATACATGCAGGGGAAATCCAAAGAGAACAAGAAAGAGTAAATTCCTCTACTTTTGTTTACAGAGTGAAGACATCCTGGCAGTTGACGCTGATGCCACCACCAACGCAGAAGTGCACTACTCCATCTTTGGCAAGGATGCAAGATTCTTCAGGATAGACAGCGTCAAAGGTATTGGTAATACTCAGCTTAAAGTTTTAAAAATCTAAAATCATCTTGTTGCATAACGGTTAGAGTGTTGGGGCTCAGGACCAATTGGTTCCAGATTTGATACTCAGACCGCTACAAATGTGCACTTGGGAAAGGGACTAACACAACTTTCCTAACTTGATGGTGGAGTGACACCCATTGAGCGTCTTGGCTTAATATGTCTAAACGGTCCTGGAATGAGTTAAACTGTAATTGCCTAAAGGGTGTCAAAATACACACAGATTTGGTGTGACAATGTGCCAAGATGTGCACATTTGCCTCTCAGATCTGTTCTTTTTTTTCTTGTACAGGAGAACTTTTTGTGAGAGATGGCAGTTTGCTGGACAGGGAATCAGTTGACAATGATATCTTGCAATATGCCATTGTCATCATGATATTTCAGTGGTAGATAGCTCTTAGGACAGAAAATAAGTGGTGTAAATGTATGTTTGGGCCTCCTTGCAGCTTTTTTGGAATTGCAGTGGCAGATATTGTTTCAGACTTAAGTCTGTTTTTTAATGTTGTACAGGAGAACTGTTTGTGAGAGACGGCAGTTTACTGGACAGGGAAACAATCGGCAATGACCTGAGCTTTACAGTCATGGCGGCAGATCCTGGAGGGCTGAACGAATCTGCGGGGGTCTACCTGGAGATCCTGGATCAGAACGACAATTCTCCCATCTTCATATCAACACTCTTCAGGGCAAATGTGTCTGAAAATGCTTTCCCAGGTAAGGAGAATATCTTGGGGCAAACACAGACAGCAATAAGTCAGACATTGCTTTTGTTTACTGCTATTACCTTTACATGAAACAACAACGAACAAAGGCAATTTTCTTTTATTTCAATTTTCTTCTACATTCGTCTATTGTTCATTTGAAGCAATTATACCATGTAAAGTATGAGTTGCATATGTCCATTATACATGTATCTGAATGAATAATTGACCAAAAGCATTTTTTCTACAAAATGAACTAATGTCCAAAAATAACGGGAGGGGGCCATACTTCGACAGGGGTCCAAATTTCGACAGGTTTTAAAAATCATTGTTGCGGAGAAATGCATAGATGCCTGCACATGAGAAGTACACTAGCTGTAAACTAAACCTTGTTGTAAATAACTACAAAGACGGGGTATGTGTCGAAGTTAGCAAGTCCCACAGATAACGATTGAAAAACTTGCACAAGTTTGACGCCTTCCGTGCAAGTTGACGAGCGAACGTATCGAGACCATGGCCCGGGAAACTCTTGAATTATTCTTCGCAAAATACGACATGTGAAAAAATACCACCACACATAGGAATGATGTTTATTAGCCTTCCGAAAAATAATACCTGTGTTCTGTTCTGCCTTTAACTGGGTTGGATAAACGGAGCTAAAATGATGCCACAAATGTTCACGCAGTCGGGGCCCCGCCATTTTACTATCACGCACGAAGACGGGGAGCGATGCTCAACACGTTGAACTCAGTCCACCCGTCCGTCGAGCGACAAACATTCAAGAAAAATCGATCCCTACCGACTAAAAATCCTGTAGCAATTGCTGCTGCCAAAAGACAGGATGAAAAGGCAATTAAGGAAGCCGAAAAGCGAAAATGCCATCACAGTCCAACGTAACAATGCGCTGCCGTTTTGCGGCAAGTTGGTCTCACCGTGAGAGGTAAACGTTTTAACACACCGTATTTGAATAAGTCGCGTAATACAAAATATGACACAGATTTGGTACAAAAAAATTATAATGAAGACTTTTAGTGCTATTCTATTTGCATAAGTTGTTTAAAAATGCACAGCGATGGTCTGGTTGTTACTATGTCGGAGTTTGGACCCCTTTTTTTGTGTTGGAACGTTCTACTAGAACTCAAGCCGAAAACCTGCGGTAAGTTTCGTGCGCTGTCAAAGTACAGTGCGGAACGCTACTGTTAAATGAAATATATATCTGTACATCAATAACAGTTATATGGATGCATACAAGATCTTAACTTGTTTTTGATGAGTTCACTGTAAAATGTACATTGACAAAAGCCACGCGCATCCACTTAGAACGGGTGTCGAAGTATGGCCCCCTCCCGTTATCATTTCTAAATAGATGCAATACAAATAACTACATCTACACTAATGTAAAGGTTACCCCACAGATAAAAGTAGACCTGCGTTTATTCATTCTAGAATCAATGATTTGTATTTTTTGAAAGAAGTAATACAAAATTGATTTTGACCTTGGAACGTTTTCGACTTGAGTATGGACACTGATTATGTTTTGACGCACCGGTTTTATGTTTTCTGTACCGTATGTTGTCCCTGGGTGTTCAAAGTTTGACTGATTGTTACCGCGTTCTGTCCTGTATCTGTTATTTAAATGTATGTTTAGTGGGCCCCCTTGGAAATCAACTATGCACTGTTGTAGGGGCTACCCATCTGTTTCAAGATGAAATAAATAAATAAATTTAAAAAAAATATATAAATAAAAAATATAAAGCATACCGTTTTCAGTATCCTTTCTATGAAAAGCATACAATTCAGCCCTTGTAATGTGATGTATTTTTCTTAGCTCATCATAATAATCAAAACTATAAAACATTCATTCATTCAATCAGTCGTAAGACAAACAAAACCCTTTTCTCCCTCCAGGAACCTCGGTGACCAGGATCGAGGCAAGTGACCAGGATGACGGGCTGAACCAACTCATCACCTACCGGATAGAGAGCGGCGGACAGGACAAATTCACCATCAACCCTGAGACTGGCGTCATCCGCATCGCTCACAGACAGGCCTTGGACAGGTAACGCTAGTTCACCTTTATCCGTGGGGTAACCTATATCAATCAAACAGTCATTCAAAAAACAGTCACTGAGTATTTTCTAGGGTTATCAAGTTGACTGACAATGGTTTCAAACTGCAATGTTTTGACAAAATTTCAATTTGAAACCACCATGATGTCCAAGAATGCCCTGTTTCTAAATAAAATGGTTATAGGTTACTCTACGGATAAAAGTAAACATGCATTAATGTGCGCAGTCTATTAGTTAGTGACCATGGCTCTGCACCAAGAAATTGTGAGTTTGAATGGGACGTTAAAGATACTAAACTCCAGCAGAAGGGGTGTTGTTTTCCAATAGATTAGGTATCAATGAATTCACAATCAGCAACCTTTTGCATCATTGCTGCCCTACAACCACTGTGGTCATGGGCCGTGAGTGAGTGAGCGAGTTAACCTTTTGCAGATTTACTTGTGGCAAATTACGCGAGGTGTGTTTGGAAAGTTTACTAAACCCATGCAGACCCTACCCAATCCATGCATTTCCTATACCTGAAGACACTTGGTGTCACTCACCCAACAATGCAATCTTGAAAGGGCTGAAGTCCTTAGGATGGAATGTTAAGCTGTAGTCCACTGTTCATTGTAGTTGTTGAGAAGAGCTAGGGGAATTTCCCGGGTACAATACATCAATCTGCTTTCTCTGTCTGTTCCATTGATTTCAGCTGATCTGGTCTGATATCACTTTCACTTCAATTTCACTTTCGCAGGGAGGCACGCGACCAGTACGTCCTGGTCGTCAAGGCAACGGACCATGGCATCCCCACGCGATCCGGAACCAGCACCGTCCTAATCGAGGTTTGTTTGAACCTTTATTTATTCATGAGAAGCTCAAATCAGTAACTGTAACACATGTAATCTATCATAGGTGGAACATAAGCAGATACCGAATATGCAAATGAGGAACTGATTTGCATAGTATAAATTGTAGACTCCATTATCAGCTACTCTGCCTGTGAGACTGCGTAATGTATTTGTCACATTCCCGAATAAATAAATAGATGTCTGCAAAAATTGC
This sequence comes from Branchiostoma floridae, assembly GCF_000003815.2. Classification (NCBI taxonomy): domain Eukaryota; kingdom Metazoa; phylum Chordata; class Leptocardii; order Amphioxiformes; family Branchiostomatidae; genus Branchiostoma; species Branchiostoma floridae. Next base: position 30,173,404 of record NC_049981.1, read on the forward strand.
AAAACCGCTCAATGATTAATGATGGGAACTCTATACTTGCGACATGTGTGCGTTAGTCAATAATGAACATCAGTATGCATAAATCTTTTTGATTTTTTCCATTTCGCTCTTCAGGTTGAGGACATCAACGACAGCGCCCCCTACTTCCTGCAGTACATCCACACCGCCACCGTTTCAGAGAGCAAGGAGGTCTGTAACTCCTGTGTGGTTTGTCCAACAGGATTTTTAATCCAATTATTGTACTATGTTAAACCCTTAAACTGCCAAGCCCGGATATATCCGGCACACATATATATACATGCCCTGTGTGCCGCACCTGGGTATATCCGGGATAGCGTATTTCCCCAAAGTAGCAGCTTTGCGTGCGTGTAGTGCATGAACCTCGGAAGTTAGGAACTTTGTCTGTTAGGGTAATTTTTTTTTGAAGGTTAGCGGCTCAAACTCTGGCAGAGCGTAAAAAGTCATTGTTTTTATATAGTTAGATGTAATTTTTGCCAAGTTGCTACATCTAGCTTTTGCATTATGTTGAACATAAAAATTAAAGGCTTCACTTGGTATCTAACAGCAGGACCTATGAATTGACTAAAATGAAACCGTTGATCAAACATGTGTACTCAAAGCAGTTGAACTTTCTGGGCCACATCCTGCACCGCAGTCGACCGATGATGATGATGATGTATGTCAAGCCTTGTAATGAGAAGAAAATTTGTGTGTACTTATACTGAATAAAACATTTACATTACATTAGGTTGGGAGCTGGATCATGAACGTGACCGCTGTGGACCGGGATCTGGACAGCCTCCTGGATTACTCCATCAGTGCGGTGGTGGCGACAGATCTACAGGGGAACCACATCGTGAACGGGATGGGCTACCTGGACTGGTTTAGGGTGGACCAGTTTGGAGGGGGGTTGTTTGTGAACTCCACGCTGAACAGGGAGAGGGCGGAAGTGGTGCAGCTGACCATCGGGGTGGAGGATCTGGCCTCTGATGTGCCGCAGAGGGCGCGCAGTGGGAGGGATGGTAAGGGCAGCTTCTGTCTAATTCTTTATTAAAAGGCCCAGTCAATCACGCTTTGGCATCATTCCTATGCGTTGTGACATGCTTTGTCCTCTGTATTTCTATTATAGAAAAAAACGGGAATGGGTTGAGTGTTTGCCTTGCATTTGATAGGTTGTGAGTTCCATCCCAGCCGAGTCATACCAAAGACTTCAAAATTGATCTCACAACCAAATGTAAGGCAAACACTCTTCCCACTCGGCCATGCACCGGTGTGTCTTTCTGCCTACCCCAAAATGAAATTCAAACTTAAGGCCACGCCGCTTAAATGGAAAAACACAATGAATGAGGACCAGGGTTATGCCTTGATGCACTCAGTTTTATGGAGTAAATACAGTGACTTCAAGTTTTCCTCCCTGCCGTATACTTTTATGATATTCATTTGCTCTATTGCCATTCAAAAAGTCAGAGAACCAAGAAAATCAATTACTGTAAATGCATTTAAGTTTGCGGGGATTTAATTTCGCGGTAGCGGGAAAAAGGACATTTCACGGTAACACCATAGACTGCAGTCTAATACCATAATAGAAAAATGTTCGAGGTGGTTTTATGTTCGCGGTGAAGTGGTCACCGCAAAAACCGCGAACATTAATCCACCTCGAACATTTCTGCATTTACAATAGTGTGGCCTAAAGGAATAAAATGTAACAGCACCTTTCATCTCTTTTATACCCCAGCTCAGGTGACGATCAGTATCATCGACGAAAACGACAACACGCCGACCTTCCAGCCTCCCGGCGTCGCCTTCTACCAGGAGAGGATTCTGGAGGAGGTTCCCGTGGGAACGGTTGTCATGAGCATCATAGCAACGGATGCTGACAAGGGGAAGAACGGAATCATCACCTACAGGATTGTGAATGGCTCGCTGGCTACGGAGTTCTTTGCCATCAGGGATAAATATTTGGGTATGTTGAACAGAGCAACTTTTGATCAATATGTACTGTAACACATGTAATCTCTACAGCTGGAAAAAAATGGAGATTGCATCACCATAAACTTTCAACATAAACTCTTGACTTAAGCTCAAGAAGCAGATCTCATAGGCATTGTGTTTCTTATTTGATATGCTATGATATATGATAATAGTATTCATTCCACTTAACATTGAAAAAAACTGTCAAAATCATATGTCAGCAAAGCAAGTTTTTATACGCTATTGTCAAAAAGCATACAATGTCATATACTCCCAGGCACCATCACAGTGAGCAGGCCAGTGGACCATGAGCAGCACCAGTGGGTGAACTTCACCGTGCAGGCGGCGGACGAGGGCAAGCCGGTCAGGACCGCCGACATCCCCGTCTCCATAGAGATCGTGGACATCAATGACAACAATCCCATCTTCTCCCTCAAAAAATATCAGGTCAGAAATCAAAATCAATGAATGAACTTTATTGCATGACAATTGTACACAGTACAATGCATGGCAGCAACTATTACACAATTTGTACATAGAGATCGTGGATGTCATTGACAACAATCCCATCTTCTCACTCAAAAAATATCAGGTCAGGAGGCAGAATCAATGAATGAACTTTATTGCATGACAATTGTACACAGTACAATGCATGGCAGCAACTATTACACAATTTGTACATAGAGATCGTGGACGTCATTGACAACAATCCCATCTTCTCACTCAAAAAATATAAGGTCAGGAGGCAGAATCATCAACATGTTTTTTTTAGACAATCAGGCAAAATGATCTATAGTACCGGTATTGTATCATTATATCAAGTACGTTCCTGGGGTAAATACACTTCAGATATTTAAGTGAAAATCTTGAGAGGGCCTCTACAAGAAGGATTTATTGATGTCGTGGTATCATGGAACCCAGAGGAATTATGAGAGTTGGTTGAAGTGACATAATGTTCAGGGTGTTTGGCGCAGAAACTAAAGGTACTGGGTTTGAATCCCCTGACATGCAACTGATATTGTTCCCTTAAAATTAAGGCTCTACACAATGTTCCTCGAACTTTCTGAAAATGGGTAACTTACTTAAGTTGGGGAGGTAAAAGGCAGTGGAAGGAGAGGGATTGGCTCTGCCTTCCAGTACCGTGCTCTAGACAGTGAAAAACAACCTACTGCTCCTCAAAAAAGGCTATGAGACTGCATGTTGTACCTTAGTTTACCTTTTACAAATCTGAGCAATTTTTCTGTTTGTGTGCAGGCTTCAGTTTTAGAGAACCAGCCCGCAGGTACAGAGGTGCTGAGGGTGGAGGCTACGGACAGGGACAGTGGCAGCTATGGCAGGGTGCAGTACCATCTGTCAGGGGCAGGGGGCAGGTTTGCCATCCATCCTGATCAGGTAATTAATGACCATGCAGGTCTAGGATGACTATGGTTTTATGGTTAGGGTTCTGGTCCTGGTTATGGTTATGGTTAGGGTCTAAGGGTTAGGATTATATGGTTAGGGTTTTAAGGTTGGGGTTATGGTTAGGGTTAGGGTTATTTAGGCATTTAAATGTCCTGGGCTATGTGCCAGATCATCCAGATTGGCTAGGACCAAACTATCCAGGAGAGGGAAATGTCTGACTGTCATTTGTGTTAAGATTGGCAGGAAAGTAGAATAAATGAATTGTCTACAAATATCTGCTACAGTTCTAATATCAATGACATTAGTATGCACTATTAGCATCCAATATATGTTTTTGCAATCTGCGGCATATATCTGCTTATTTTGCAGCTGCTAATAATGATGGTTGAAAACCTTTTTTTTTGAATGCCCGAAAATTTATGCATGCATGGATGTCATCCATACATATTGATATGATATCTTTCTGGTGTTTGAACATCAGGGTAACATCACCCTGACCACACCCCTGGACAGGGAGGAGCAGACAGACTTCCTCTTGAGTGTGACGGCCACGGACAACACGGATGGGTTGCCTAGCAACAGCAGGGAGAACTCTGTACAGGTGATGTCATCTTGCAAATGTGCTGTCACTTATTTATCAGAAGTACCATGTGGAGATGCATAAGTATCTGCATATCTGGTATAACCGCTTTTCAGCACACAAGTTTCTGTATCTGTATAGCCGGCATAACATACCAGCTTCTATATCATTTTGAATCTGTATAGCCGGTGTAGATTTCGGCATAACACACCAGCTTCTACATCATTCTGTATCTCTATAGCGAGTTTAACCACCCTTTGGCATAACATGCCAGATTCTGTATGTGTGTCTGTATAACCGGTATAACCGCCTTTCAACACACAAGCTTTTGTATCTGTATAGCCAGTATAACTACCCTTCGGTCACCACTAACCTGTACATATCTACATGTAGCTGTAGCCAGTTCAAAGCTATCTATCAAAATAAATGAGGAATCTGCAATGTATTTTAGGGAAAAACAACAGCTTCTACCTTGCTCCTTGCTAGTTAGCCATAATTTCTTTCTGAAATCTCTTTCTGAACCAGGTTGTGGTGACAGTGCTGGATGAGAATGACAACACGCCTGAGCCGTCCACGTCCAAGTTTGACTTCCGTGTCCCGGAGAACCAGCCTGCAGGAGAGTACGTGGGAACCATCCTGGCCAGCGATAGGGATGAGGGGGACAACGGCAGGCTGCAGTTCTCTATCCTCAAACAGGAGCCAAATCATGGTAGGTTTACATCACATTTTCAAAGTAGGATGTGTAGTGCAATGGCAGAGTGGGTAGTGTGTTCACCTTGCATTTCGTAGGTCATGAGTTCTAACCCGGCTGAGTCATACCAAAAAATGGTACATGCTGCTTTCTCTGCTTAGCACTCAGGGATAATGAGGAAGAGTATGTGAGTTAAACACACATCAGTGGACTAGCCCCCTGCTGTAGTGGTTTGCACAAATGTGTGGCCTAAGGGCTACAGTGATGAAGATGGGCACCACCCCTAAGCATCTGTTACAGATGTACGGGCAACTTTTGCTTAACTGTGAAGGCATAGACCTGATCTAGTGGTTAGTGACTCCTGACCAAGAAGTCGTGAGTTTGAATACTGGTTGTGTCACTCACCTGACATGCACGCTCCTGGAAAGGGTCTCACAGGAAGTCAAGCCATAGTCCACTGTTCATAATGTACTAGTCAAAAAGGGCAACTGGAATTTCTCCAGTACAAAGAAGCTGACAAGCATCTGAGTGCCAAGTAAAGCTCCTTTCCCAAGGACACAATGTATAAAACACCTATTTACAAATCTACCTGATATTTAGTTGCTTGTCAATGAGTAACTGTTATCTTGCATATCCCCCCCCCCTCCAGTTATGCTGTTTGATATAGAGAACACTACAGGGGTGATTTCCTCAGCCAGACTACTGGACAGGGAGACCATGGGGTACAATGGCATTGTGGAACTTACCATACAGGTAAATGGACAATTTCAAACATTTTGTAATGCATTACTGACATTTATTCCTTTGCCAAGAAGGTTTTAGTTGCCAGGTTGTGTATGTATGTATGTGGACAGCATAGCTCGAGAAGTTTTGGATGGGTTCGAATCGTCAGAGTCATGCAGGATATTGTGTTTCTACTCTCTCAGTTTGTTTACACCGGTTCCGGCACCAGGAATCAAACCCAAGCCTTGGCGGTTCGTTCTGTTTCTACTCCTATTTTACACTATGTGGCATTTTTTAATACTATGTATGAACCTAACTGAGCTGTGTTTTGACCTTTGTACATTACAGATATCTGACCTGGGCTCTCCTCCAAGGATGAGCAGCACGAAGGCAGTTATAAAGATCCTGGACAGCAACGACAACAGTCCATACTTCCAGCAGTCGTCCTACAGCCTGGCTGTTAGGGAGGATGAGTATGGGGGGACCTCGGTAAGTATCCTACTTTTCCATCATAGATTTGCTCATTGCAAGGCCACACAGACAACTTCTAGGCACTGAACTTAGGGGTGGGTACCAGTACAGAAAATTCAGGTACAGGTACGGTCCAGGTCCAGAGGATCAGAACCTGGAGCTGATTGTCTGTTAAAGCTTGTGAATGATTAATACTCAAAGCAATGGTCTGTTTCACTACAAAGGACTCTGATGGAGTATCCAACTTCCACTGGCATTTCAAAATTCATGGCTACATCTTTTTACCCGTGGACCGACCTGTAAGCCCCCAAACGCCAGTATAAGCTGCTCATTTTCTACTCAGCAGACGCTGTTGTCATGTTAATTTTGATTTTGTTCCAGCCTATGTACAAAATAAAGTATGAAAAATTTGTTTCATTGTGTTTTTTTCAGTATAAGTATAACAACATACTACTCTTCATTTTGCTGTGTTCATGTGGACAGCAGCTGTCAATTCAGTACCAAGGACATCCATGTAATATTTTGTTATGCCACATAAATAGAGTCTTATCACTTAAGCAGCAAGAGTTTCAGCCTAGTTCATCCTCTAAGTGTCAGTGTTTCTCACATTATTTGTATGCAATGCTGTTCCGGAAATAACCAGACACCACACTTGGGGAATATATATGTATATCAGACATACCCAGGAACGATTAAAACGCTAGTGGGGCATTGGATATTCCACTAATAACAATGATTCAGACAATGCCAACAGAATAAGTCACAAATTAGTGAATTTTCACAAATTATAACCAAATAACCCAGGAAAGCAAAGAGGAAGCACCATAAATCTGAAAAGCATTTTGGCACGGCTGAGTTACATGTAGCAGTATAGCGTTACAGGACCGTTACTAGTATTTCACACTCTGGGAAGAACCCTGTCCTTACATTATCCTCCTTGTGTTGACTGTTTCTGAACTCACCATACACAGATCCTGGGTCTGGTTGCCCTTGACGATGATGAAGGGAATGTGCTGACTTACTCCATCACTGCCGGAAATGAGCATAGGGACTTTGCTGTAGGAGGTATGATCTAGATTGTTCCCTTGAATTCTATATTTTATGGTTTGGCAAGATCTTGTTACCACTGATGGATATGGATACAAGTTGAATTACTACTATTGTAACGATATATCATATACTGAAGATGTAAGCGACATATCATATACTGAAGAAGTGATATGAAATTACTAGTAGCCTAAGAAGGGCTTTTTCTAGAAAAGAAAGACTTGGCGAAGAAAGGGGGCAAAGTGATGGAATGAGGGGATGGTGTGGAGTTTTAGAAAAGTTGATATTGTGTATTCTAAGGCTTCTTGAGGACTTAATCACTGTCAGATGGGTCACAGTTGACGAATCTGAATTTTATGCTTGTCAGAGAATCTGCTCCCTTGGTAAGGGCTGCATGGTTAGAACATGGAGGTGTTTTGTCTGGTACTACAATAACATCTGTAGACAGTATGCCTGACCTTGGGGTCATTGTCCAGTCGGACCTTCAGTGGAGCAGTCACATCTTAAAGATGGTAGCCAGGGCCAATTCTATGACTGGTTTCATCAAAAGAACAATCGGGTTCAACTCTAGCACTGATGTACGCAAGGCACTGTATATTACATTGGTTAGAAGCATCTTAGAATACTGCTCACCTTTGTGGTCCCCTCAGTCCCGCAAACTCATGTCCCTTGTAGAAGGGGTGCAACGACGGGCGACTAAATTCATTCTAGGAGCCCACTCGAACACCCTGACCTACAAGGAACGTCTTTCCACCCTTGGTCTGTTGCCTCTTACGCACAGGCGCGAAGTGTGCGACGTCATGGTGTTTATCAAGTCAAAACCTATTGTTCACAAGTATGTATCCTTCCCTTCCAGACCCTCTAGATATCTCAGATCTCACATGCTCACCCCCATCAGAGTAAGGACATCAGCCTTCAGCTCTTCTTACATACCTAGGCTGGTCACCATCTGGAATCAGCTGAGTCCTGTCCTCCGTAATATTGGGGTTCAAGCCACTGAAAAGTCTAACATCTTGACATTCAAGCGATCGCTTGTGAGAGCCACGTTTGTGAGATTTGACACCCAGTTCAATATCGACGTCCCCTGCTCTTGGTCCACATCTTGTGGGTGTGCCTCATGCACTGCTTTAAGGCCACATTAGTATTATAATTAGCTTTTTACTCTGTACATAATGATATTTGATAATTTTGTATATACATGTAATCAATTCTGTGTATAATTGTTACCGAATTGTATATTCATGTCTTCTGACTTTTGATGTCTAATGTTTATTGTTTGATTTGGTTTCGTATTGTTTTCTATTATCATTTCAGGTTTGGGAGGACAACTTGTAAAGGTGTTGATACACCTGTTTTGTCCTCCCTTCCACTTGTTTTTGCATGTGGTGAATTCAAATAAAGAAATAAAGAAATAAAGAAACCCCTCTTTCCTTCCTTTATAGAAAAAAAAATCTCCGACTTACAGTTTCTGTATGAACTTTTCTCAGCATCCACTGGTCATGTGATTGTTGCCAAGTCCCTGGATCACGAGACCAGGCCAGCGTACACCCTGACTGTCACAGCATTCGACCAGGACGGGAGGAACGGATCCACCACCCTGCTGGTCAAGATTCTGGACGTGAACGACAACCCGCCTGTCTTCTCACAAGATGTCTACAGGGTGGAAGTGATGGAGGATATACAGCCTGGTACGATCTCTCATCTATCCCTTAGGCCATGCCAATTTAATTTCTTGGTTCTTGGATTTTAAAGAAATAAAAAAGATATGCTTAACTAGAAAAATATAATGAAAACTAAGCCAGAGGACCTGCTTTATGCCTTGATGCACTCAGTTTTATGGAGTAACTACAGTCATGTTCAAGTTTTCCTCCCTGCCGTATGCTTTTATGATGTTCACTTGCTATATTGCTAGTTTAAAAAATCCGAAAACCAAGAAAGTCAATTGGCGTGGCTTTAGTTTAAGAATTGGACTGTTGGGGCACCACAGAAGATCTGACTGCCAGTTTTCTACACCCTTCTCTGTTTTCTGTTTTCCTCAGTGTTTCACTTACTGTAATGCCTTACTCCATTCTCTGACATTATCCTCCAATGGTTTCTGTTACTTCTGGATAAGTTATGATGATTTTTAGTTCTTTATTGTAAACATAAAACCATACACTTGTACAATATACTGCAAACCCTGTTGGTTTGAATGTGGAGTTAGAGAGACATTAAGTAAATGTGTATATGTACAAAAAATACAGAGTCCCACTCTGGATGTTGAACTTGATGTGAGTCTGTCAAATATTCGTCTTCAGCTCAATGGTCACTAACAAAAGACAGCAGATGCTGTCTAAATCCTCTGACCATTTACAAAACTTAAATATCCATTGTCTGAGTACCTTTCGTATTGAGTACTGTAATTCACTTTGTCTTCACGGTACCAAACTTTCACGGTCTGAGAAAATTTGACTTGTTCTCGGAACTTAATGTTCACGATGGCAGCAGGTGCGCATAGACAAAGTCTGTGAATTATTTGTTATCTGTAATGATAAGTTCACGTTACAGACGTCACAGTGAAAACCGTGAACATAAAAGTACAGTGAAAAAATCAGGAATTACAGTATACACGATGCAGAGTAGAGAAAAAGAAAACTTAAGGGTTGACAAATATTCATGCCCATGCAGGTGCTCTTGTGGGACAGGTGGAGGCCACAGATGCTGACGCACTGCCTCAGAACAAGAAAGTTCTGTACCACATCCTGTCTGGCAATGTTTACAACACATTCAGGTGGGCGACAATGCAATGACAATGATGTCATTTCAGTTTGAAGTATTTTTATTGCAAATGCTTGGCCAAAAGCATGACCATAGTAAAGCAACTGTAAAATCAACGGTATTCACTGCTCAGGGGTAACTCTGCAATGTTGATTTGATGAATAAAGATTAAAGATTAGAACGCCACTACCTCAGGTGAGGATGACTGCCTTGCCCTTCTATCTAGAATTCATCAAGGGGAGGCAACATGTAAAGGTGAGCAATCACCTGTTTTGACTCCCCTCCATTGTGATGGTAAATCTTAATAAACAAATCCATGTTAACTTTAATAACAGGATAGACACAGAATCAGGTGAAGTCTTCACCCAGGCAGCAGTAGACAGAGAGACCCTCTCACTGTACCAGCTGACTATCCAGGCCACCAACCCCAGCGGGGACTCTCAGAGTGTCAACGGCACCACACAGATTACAGCTCAGGTGAACAAGTTGTGTTGTTGGGTGGTTAGTTTGTAATGCTAGTTCACCTTTATCCATGGGTTAACCTATGTCCATTATTTTCGAAAGAAGATTATTTAGTCATATCAGGTCACTGAATATTCTGGAAATAACTGCAATAAAAGTTTGGAAAATATTGCAATTTGAAAGCACAGTCCATTGATTTGATAACCCTAAATATCTTGTTCTTTTAGAAACAACAGATATAGGTTACCCTGTGGATAAAGGTGACCTAGTGTGACACAAAGGCTTTGAAGAGTATGGTATGAAGCTATAAATGTATATCGATGGAGATTGGCATTCAAGACAACCACAGATTGGTCTAGGACAGATTTGAATCAAAGTTTCTCCTATGACAGTTTGGAATTGGGATCTGTCCCAGGACAATCCGCTATTTGACTAGTTTCAATTGTGATCTCAAACTGTCCTAGGCAAACTAGAATCTGTTTCGATTTAATTGCGATTGTGTTCTGCATCCGGACAATCTGCACACAGATTGGGTTATAGGGTTAGGGTTAGATGCGTTCAGCTAACTCTACTAACCCTAACTGTACTTAGTCTGATATTGAAGTAGCTGTGGTACAAGAAGAAAGAAACTTGTGATAGGGAGGATCATGTGCAATTTATGGATAGGATGCTGGTAATGTTTTTCATTTCATAGGAAAATTCTAAACACACATATGGAGATCCTGGTGTCACCTCTCTGAGGATGAACTGAACTGAACTAAGTAGCTTAAAGTATAGAATGTGAAGTTTGCCAGCTTATATTTTTTCGATTCACCTAACTGTCTTCACCTGATGGCTTAACCTACATTGTAAATTGATCAGCTTGTAGTGTACTAGACACATGTAACATTCTGTCATTCAAATGTATCTCATTTGTGTCACAATGTTGCCGAAGTGTTGTAACGTGATACATGTAGTAGCTACATTGTCATAGAATGCTTGCTACATATAGTAGAGTAGTTTTGCTCCATCAGGCTTTTCACACTGTGCTTGACCCTGTCTTTCACACTTCCCAACCTTCCCCATAGCTTCTGCCATGGAAGTCAACTCAGGTAATATTATGGGGAGAAGTATACCATAATTTTTTCTCTTTCTGCAGAACTCTTTATACCTTTCCGCAAATTTCATTGACCAGAAAATATTAGTATTTTTGCGCTAAGGTTGACAAAAATGATTATTTTTACGAGTAGACTGGTTCTGACTGGACTTTGCAATTAGCAGTTCAACCTATAATAGCATGACAATTAATAGCTAAGTGTGAATGCTTGTCTGTCAGATATATTTGCATTCCTTTGTTTTTATTTTGCATTTCTATGTTTTGATGGACGTAGGCACGGCTATGGAATCAGTCTATTAGAAGATAAGTTTGTACAATCTAAGCATCATCATTGCCTCCGCACCTCCATGTTCCACTGCACATTTGTCAGCTTTGCAGTATTCCTGTTAGAAAAACTGCACTTATTTTTATGATTGCTGACATCATTCATGAATAGATTGACTTAAATAATGCATGCTGATCTATATCAGTAACATGTAATGTTGTCAGTTACAATATATTTTTACTTAAGCCTTGAAAAAGTTCAAGAACAATGTATGACAGTTCTTAACAGCATAATCAAGTTGCACTGAGTAGCTACGAAATCATAAAACTTGGACGACAACAGTCACTGTGCTTTTCATGTAAAGCTATTTTGGAATACAATAATTCTAAGAGGAAAAGGCAAACTACAATTTCTCTTATCCCAGAGTGTAAATGCAAAATATCAGACACACAGCTTGGTTTAAAAGATTTGATGTTGCTTGCAAAAAACACTGTTGAACAAAACCTCACGAAACCTTTTGGAAAACACATTGCAGGTGCTTTAAAACCAGAGCTGTCTCCAGTTTTAAATTTTTTCTTCCCTACTCAATGTTTGGAAGCCCATGTTGTTCATTTTCTTCACTAATTGCATTATTTTGAACTTGAAATATATTCTCAAAAAATTTGATGTCTTCAAATTCAGCATCTAGGATGGACAAGGCGAAATTTTTGTCCATTTCAACCAGCAAATTTTTGTGAGGGTGGGATGGGCCTTGGAGACATCCCTGCTTAAAACAGATCAAAAGTTTCCTTCAAGTCGCATTGTTTTTAAATTGTTTCCCCTTTCCTTCCCTCAAGATGTTTATCACAATTGCTGATGTAAACGACATCGCCCCAGTGTTCGATGAAGAGGAGTACGCACGGCCGATCCTGGAGAACGAACCAATCGGAACCTCCATCCTCTACGTGCATGCCGAGGATGGTGACCTTGGCAACAACTCAAGGTTATCCTATTCTATCGCAGAAGGAAATGTTGACAGTAAGTATAATGTAGATCATGTGCATTTCCAAAATTGTATTATTTTAATGATTTATTAAAAGATGGTTGCACTTTAAACATTTGATGAATGTTTTACTTTAACTATAATGTAATTCTTCAACAGGATGATAGTTCAAGCCAATAATATTCTACTAGAGATTCAATATATAGATCTTTCATACATTCATACATGTGCTGTCTCTATTGACACGACAAAGTACAGTGACTTTCGTATGGTCTACTACATCTATAAAACAAACAAACAAAAGCATACAAATAGATTAACTTATAAACAAGTGCAATATATTATTACATAAATCAACCTGTTGAGTTTAATGTATTTTTTACTGGTTCTAAGATCTTAAGTGACATTCTTTGATGTATTGACCTATATTTGTAGTATATTTGTATAATAACAGTATTGGTTGTCCCTCCTAGAATGTAATTATATTCATTATTCAGTGGTACACAGTAACATGAGATGACACACATTGTAACTGTGTTGTGCATCTTTTCTAGACGCCTTCAAAATCAATGAAAAATCTGGCTTGGTTATGGTCAACACCATACTGAGTGAGAAAGCTCGGATAATCAATGAATACCGACTGGAGGTCGTCGCCAGGGACCACGGCACCCCTCCTCTGGAGGGCAGGACCATCGTGCTGCTGACTGTGGTGGATGTGAACGACAAGAAGCCGCGGTTCGTCAGGCCACAGAGGAACATGACTGTGTCCGTACCAGAGGTAAGGGCATGTTACATCTGTTGTTACACAGTGTCGACTACTCCTTGCCGGCCACGTGGCTTGTAGCTGAGAGCCAGCCGGAAAACTCTTGCTCTGAACACCTGTTTTCTGTAAGAAACATGTTGGTTGCCCAAGGCTAACTTTGAAGAACCTAATAATGGAATTAGAAATTGGACTGGACGGTCTGGAACTCCTCGCAGTGATGTATGACCGACTGTACTGGAAGTCAAACTTCACTTGTTACACCTCATCATGAGGATGACAAATGATGAGGATAATGATGTATTATGATATAACAGGAAGACAGTTCAATATGTGAACTGGAGTTTGGCAGGTTTGCTTACCTGCGTGTGTGGATTGTGTTCAGTACCAAGCACTGTGTGAGGTGTGTTTACTTGTGTGTGGAGTGTGTTCAGCACCAAAAATGATGACAAGAAGCCACAGGCCAAAGAGAAACATGACTGTGTCTGTACCAGAGGTAAGGGCATATGCCATTGTTATAGCAGGAAAGCAGTTCAATGTGTTTTCCAATACAGTCAAACCTGTCTATAGTGGCCACTCAAGGGACCGGACAAATGTGGCCACTATAGACAGGTGTCCTCTGTATAGAGGTGGCAACTTGTAGATAAAATACCCAAGGGACCGACAAAAAGTGGCCACTATGGACAGGTGGCCCCTCTGTAGAGGTGGCCCCTAATACAGGTTTGACTGTATTCATTTTTCTCAGATTAACTGCCATTCAGTCAGAAGAACCTGAAATTTTTCTTGGTATCTTATATTAAGAGTTCCCAACTCTTGTAATTTCTAATGCTTCTATAACTGTGTGTGGATGGTGTTTGGTAGGTCTGCTTACCTGTGTGTGGATGGTGTTCAGCACCAGGGACAGGTGTGCTTGCCTAAGTGTGGATGGTGTTCAGCACCAAGGACAGGTGTGTTTAACTGAGTGTGGATATTGTTCAGCACCAGGGACAGGTATATTTACCTGTGTGCGGATGGTGTTCAGCACCAGGGACAGGTGTGTTAACCTTAGTGGGGATATTGTTCAGCACCAAGGACAGGTGTGTTAACCTGGTTTGAAATGTTGTAGCATTTGTTAAATCGAGAGCTGTACAAGACAGAAAGTCTGATATCACAGCATGCAATTCACAGGTTCTAAACTTGATGTAACCTCTCTCCCTTCAACTGCAGAATTCTCCGTCTGGCCACTTTGTGTATCAAGCCTTTGCGGTGGATGAGGACACGGGAATTAACGGGATCGTCAGCTACGACTTCTTCATCCCGAACGGGCGGGAGCGGGGAGGGGACTGGGAGAAGTTTGCCATTGATCCGTTCTCGGGAAACATCACCACGGTGGAGCCGCTAGACAGGGAGCTTCAGGCGGAATACACGGTGAGCAGGGATTTTTGTGTGTGTACTGTATACCTGAAAGAGTGGACTAGGCAAACAGTGCACTAACTGGCATGTTGGGCTATAGATGCAGTGCGTGGAAGACTTACATGTATGCAGATTGTATTGCTGCCCCTATGACCGGTGAGGCTACAATACTGGTGAGGAGAGGTGAGGTGAGGTATACCAGGTAAACTACCTCATGACATAACACACCAGGTTTGTGCTGGACAGTAAATGATGCATATCCAAACAGATCTATTTCAGTCACTCACACTTGGAAGGACCTCTACTCCTTTTCAATAAGTACGGCAGGTTCTTTACCATGCTCAAGGTGTATGCATAGTTTTGCAGATTTCTAATTATGCATAAAGGGAAAATGCAGCTGATATATTAAGGACTCTATATTAAGGACTAAGTTTTTGTTGTTGAAGATTTTCCCTTGTTATTTTCCTTGGACAATAGTGGTAATGTCCGCTTATTCTGGTAACTTTTTTATCTGCCTTCCCCAGCTTATAATTGTAGCCAGAGACCAGGGCCTTCCTGAGCCATTCGAATCCACTCGACCTTTCCGAGTGGAGGTAGAGGATGTCAACGACAACGAGCCGGAGTTTCCCAGGGATGTTGTGAGTTGTGTTTTATCACATACATTTTATTACCTTGAAAGTTCATCTGTGTTGGTAGAAGTCATTAAAACTAGTTCTCCTTCTTCATGTTGAAGATTATATTGCCTGCAAAGGAAGAGTCTACTTACTGCAAGGCTGGGCGTGGACAAAAAAAGAATGTTGTAACGGGGAAGAAGGGAAGGGTGAGGAGGAATTTATGTCTGTAACTTGAAGTTGTCAAGAGTGGGGCTGAGAGCTACCTGGCAGTGTGCTGGCAGGCTGTTCCACTATTTGGCCACTCTGGGAAAGAAAGAATGTTGTCTGTAACTGGTTCGGAAAGTGGATATGGTCTCATACCATTATTGTGTCTCCAGTCAGGCCTGGTGTACATGCAAACCCTGTTCGTACCAGAACACGCCAATACAGTTAACAAGTACTTGGAAATGTCGTAGTGGGAGATCATTGTTACCTGGTCTCATACTGTAGTTTGTAAAAGACTTCTCTCTTGATCTCACGCCTGCATTGTCTCCCCAGTCAGGTCTGGTGTACATGCAGACCCTGTCTGTACCGGAACATGCCGAGGTGGGGACGGAAGTGGGGAGGGTCACCGAGGCCATAGACAAGGATGAGGGAGACAATGCCATTGTCTTCTACTTCATCACAGGTCAGGGACTTACTCATACGACTTTGCATGATACAATTTTATGCTTTAAATGAAATAAAGTGATTAACAACAAGCTTTTCAAGTTGAAATGACCCAAAACTGTGTGTGGATGGTCAAGTGGACATAAGACAATTTCCTGAAAATGTCTTAATTTTCCGGATATTTTCGAGACATTCTCCAAGCATGTATTTCTTGGGTTCTAGAATGTCTTTATTGGGTCTTTTTGGGAGGATGTGTGTCTCTTACATTGTTCAGAAAAATGTATTTCAAATGTCCGGCCACGTTAGTAGCCTAAATGAGCTTCTAGTGGCTTGCCTGACTGACTAACCAAGTGAAAGGGAAAGGGCGGCAGGTTATTAGCTCGTCACAAGACTCGTTCCTATGTGGCACCGAGTGATCTGCCCTCATTTCACCTTTCTAACATGTGCGCGATCTGAACATGTTAACTGATTGTTAATATCGTACTTCAGGGGGAAATGAAGGGAAGTTTTTCCTGCTGGACAAGCAAACAGGGATTCTGTCTGTGCACAGAGATCTGGATAGGGAGACCAAACCTGTTCACACACTGCTTATCAAGGTATGGGAAGCTCACACTTAATACACTGTCGTCTCACCTTTGCTTAATCTCCATTTGGTATCTGTGACCTGTCCTGTTTCCACACTTCTCATCAACTTATCAATGTCATACACACCTGAAAAAACACACATTTCAATGCATAATACTTCAGAAGTTGGTGTCCTTGAACAAAATATTGTAAAAATAGCAATTCCAATATCCGATTGCACTGCATCATCATCATCAGGCGACTGCAAGCTTTCTCCAGTTCCGTCTATCAGCAGCAAGTTGGCGTAACTGCCTGGGGGTGAACTGCACTCGGCATGGGGATGTCAGTTTTTGTTTACTGTCTGTATGTGACAGCCTGTCCCTGGTGCTGAATGACATTCACACTGACACTGCCATCTTTGTCCCTCATGCTGAATGACATTCACACTGACATTGTTGTCCCTGTCATTAGTGCTGAATGAAAAGTCAATGCATGTCTTATATACCAGTGCCAGTCTAAATTTTTGTTGCTCTGTCCTTCTGAAGGCCAGCAGTGATCCAGATTACCAGGTCCCCAGACAGAGGAGAAGAGTGATTGACGTGTCAGACTCCTCCCTGCAGCAGCTGGTGATAGAGGTGGAGGACATCAACGATCAACCGCCCAGGTTCACACGCAAACAGTACACGGCAGGTTCGAGAATACTTCATCTCTCTGTGTACCCAATGTTTGTGGACATTCTCTCCCTCCTTTTCTCTCCCTCTCCCTCTTTCCATCTTGCCCTCCCTATCTCCTGTTTCTCCTCTCTTTCTCTCATCTCTTGCTCTCTTTCCTCTTTCTCTCTCTCCTATCTTGTCTAGTCCTCCCTCTCTCTCCCCTTTTTCTTTCCTGTCCCATCTCTCTTCTGTCTCCTCTCTCTCTCTCCTTTTATCTCCATCTCTCTCTGCCCTCTATCTCTCCCTCTCTCCTTTTCTCTCCCACTGTCCTTTTCTCTCCCACTGTCCTTTTCTCTCCCTCTCTCCTTTTCTCTCCCTCTCTCCTTTTCTCTCCCTCTCTTCTTTTCCCTCCATATATATATGCATCTCTCTGCCATTTTGATAGAACCTCAATATCTCAACTTTAAACAATACATTCCTTGATTCATGATCATTGTTAATTTTTATCGTGCAGGAGTTACTGTTGATGCAAAGTATGGATCTGAACTAATCCAAATTGAGGTAAGCACAATGTGACCATTCTTCATCTAACTGACTTTTTTTAAAGGTATGCACACATACCTCCAAATTTTTGATGGCTATCAGTCCATCTTGTTCATGGAGTGACCTAGTCTCGCGAGAGTGTGAATATGAACATATTCACTCCATAAAACACCAAGGCACAAACCTGGTCCTATTGCTTTCTTTTCATTATGTTTTTTCAAGTTAGGTATATTTTTTCTTCATTTTCAACCTAATCCAAGAACCAATGAATTAAATTGGAGTGACCCTACACCTACAAACTGATGTACAACAACCATACCAAACATAAAGATTAAATGTTATTTTGTTTTCCAGGCCATAGATGCAGACATAGGCAACAACAGTGTCGTATACTACTACATAGAATCTACCACATACATAGAACGGGGGAAACAACCCAAGCCGATGAAGAAGACTTTTCAGTTAGACGTCCTGAGTGGAGTACTGACGACCAACGAACTGTTTGTGGACTACACCAAGGGATACTTTGAGCTCATAGTCAGGGCTGAGGACGATGCTAAACACACTGACAAGTCAAAAATAGGGGTGAGTGCTCTGTTAGGTTGAACTCTAAACTTTTGATCTTCTGGTAAGGTCAGGATTGCGCTAAGGTCATGTTGATTTTATTATATGGATGACATCCTCTGGGAACCTCAAAACTGATGTGAGCGTGCGAATGAAAAAAAGTTTGACCCCCAAAACGTTGCCTTGATTATGAAGGCAATTCTAATTAGTCAGCAAGGTTGAAGAAATGACTGAACACACAGAATATGATATACAAAACAATAGATTCTTAATTTTTGTTCCTTGACATCTTTTTTGTCCTTGGAATATTCTATGACAATAGTATACAATATTTGTTTTTGCAATCCACGGCATATGTCTGCTTATTCTGAAGCTGCTTTGTACTATTTGCAGACAAGTATGGTTGAAAACTTTCTTAGTTTTGGAAATAGACAAAAATTGATTTGTTTGTGGATGTCATCCAAATACCCAAATCAACATGGCTTGAGGCAGAATCTTTGTTGCCACTTACCTCAATCCTGGAGTGCTTTACGCTTGCACAGGCTCCAGCCACACGCCAAACCATAACCTTCTCCTTTCACAACTACCCACCCTTTTGCTGGACTTGAGGTTTGCTTGCAGGCATTCAGGGGCTCTCGTAGGGGCCTGTCAGAGTTTATGTCAGCTTTTCGTCAATGAATCTTAACTGGCCAAACCTTGGTGTAATCATCTGTTGGTTTTGCTCATTGGATCTATAGTGAATAGAACTGTGTGTACATTAAACGTGGGTATTAGATCCATTACCCCAGCAATGATAATTTGAGCATACAGAATGGTTGGCATATTCAATTAATGATATTTTCTTAAAGATGAAGATGAAAATCAAATGTAATCATATATGATATTCATCCCTCAGGTGTATGTGCTGCGAGATGAACACAGGGTAAAAGTTGTCATCAACGACATACCTGACTATGTACGGACATTCAGGGAGCAGTTCATCGCGTAAGAGTCTTCATTAAGTGTGATCTAACATTACAATGTACTTCCAGACAATACTATTGCCACAAAAATGCATTCTGATACTATAATAATGTATTCATGCTTAATTTACTCACAGTTCTCTGTAGATTATATAGTCGTAGTTAATGTTGCTTAAAGAAGCTAAGATGAATTTCTGTGAAAGTTTTGCTCTACGATTTTTCCATCTGACTGGTATACACCTTATACACATTTACTAACTTTTACATTCCCTCATGCTTTGCACCATAGCCAACTGAGTCAGATCACGTAAGTGGAACTTGAACATCATCTAGCCATGTCTTATGCCTTGCCTTGCTTTCTTTGCTGTCTTGAAAAATTCTTGTTAACTTCTTAGGAGTATTCAAGGTCAAATTTCTCGTGTCAGACTATCAAATATCTGTAGGAGTATGCAAGTTTAGAAAATCTCTGTAGAAAAGTTTAGAAACCAATATTTACTTCCCGACGTTTCAAGCGATATCCATCACTCTTCTTCATATATCTAGCATCCATTCTAGTGAGTGTGAAGATTGATGGATGTCACTTGAAACGTCAGGAAGTTATTAATTCTCTGTTTTTTTATTCAGTTGTAGAGATTGAATCTTATTTGAATATTGTTTACCTGGATGTCTAACCTTCATGAATGTATCCTTGCCATTTCTTTCCTGTGACAGGTTTGCGTCCAACATCACGGGAGCTGTGGTGAACATGGACGATATACAGTACCATGTGGATGAGGGGGAAATCGACTTCACAAAGTCAGTTCAATTTGCCATTGTAACACTCATTATTGTGTTGTAGAAAATACTTTGAAACAAATCTACTTGCAAGAAACAGCCACTACCCGTAATTATTTTCTACTGCCAAATTACATGTGTAACAATGAATTAAAGAGATATACTAGTATCACATTGGTAATTTTCAAGGTATGCACACTTCATTTAAACTGACACTGCCATCTTTGACCTTGGTGCTGAATGATGTTCACACTTACACTTACACTGTTGCACTCTTCATGTAACCAGGTGTTCAAGACATTCCCAAAAAGGCCCCAATAACCATGTATTCTACGTAATGAGGATAATGTTTTATGGTCCCTTGTCAGGACAGGCAAAAGCTTTGCAGGAATAACATGCCATGAAGATTACTATGGTATCGCTTGACACTGTTGTCCCTGTCTTTGGTGCTGAATGACATTCACATTGTGCTTTGTTTTAAAATTGTAAAGCCTTAAATCTACATGTACTGTTACAGTATGATATTGATCCTACTACTTCTATATACATGTAGCTAGTTGTATTATGCAATATACTCCACATTGCCTTGCATTGTACAAGTTGCAATTGTTGTGCAATGAAATTTGACTTGACTTGACTTGACACTGACACTGCCATTCCTGTCACTGGTGCTGAATTAGTCCCTGGTGCTGAATGACATTCACACTGACACTGCTGTCCCTGGTGCTGAATGACATTTACACTGACACAGCTGTCCCTGGTGCTGAATGACATTCACACTGACACTGTTGTCCCTGGTGCTGAATGACATTCACACTGACACTGTTGTTCTTGTCCCTGGTGCTGAATGACATTCACACTGACACTGCTGTCCCTGGTGCTGAATGACATTCACACTGACACAGCTGTCCCTGGTGCTGAATGACATTCACACTGACACTGCTGTCCCTGTCCCTGGTGCTGAATGATATTCACACTGACACTGTTGTTCCTATTGCAGGACTGACATGCTGATTCATGTGGTGAACACAAAAACAAACAAGATCATGGATGTGGATAACGTCATCACGTAAGTCAAACATTACCTACTCATATTGGGATAAAAGAGAATTCTAAACTAAGTTAAGGTTTGTAGTATGTGACTACTATGTGACTACATCAACCATTATGTTTCACACAAAACTTTTCAACTGCACAAAATCCAATCTTCAAGCATTTCTTATATATATCTATTTCTTTCAATATAGTTTCATTTTACATCACTCAACTGTAATAAGGTTCCTTTGGAAATAGCCTTGAACAGATATTATGTTTAAATCAGACCAGATTCAAGTAAAAGAAATGGCTCTTGAAGTAAAGAAATGACCAAAACAAAAGGACGTGGACTATGAAACCTGGGCGTATTCTGTGCTACATTTGTATATGTTATTGCACTATGTATGTAATGATATACGCTGATAGATTTATTAGGACTAGATGTAATCTGTATCTCTGCTCAATTCTATCTGATCCTTATACCTCCCTCATGACTTTATGCCTGCAGGCCAATTTAAGCTTCTCATGACTAAATATTTTAAGTTTTAATATGTATACTTTTTCCATCTAGGACCATTGATGAAAACTATGACAGCCTAGAGAGACTTTTTAAGGACTTCAACGTGATAGAGGTTTTAGTAAGTAGGCTTTCACTCCTTTTTATGTGTAGTGTCCCTCTTCCCTGATTAAGTCTTTCTCCTTTATAATAATAATAGAAGGGAAAATTGGCAAAATATCCTCAGCAGGACAAGGGGAATTGCAAAACTATGTTGAATCTATTTGTGAGATCGCGTAGCATAATTGGCAGCACTTAGGGCTCAGTCCCAAGAGGTCCTGAGTTCAAAACCTGCCATATCACCAATCTTCTGCCCTTGGGAAAGGCACTTTACACAACTTTCATCACTTCACTCTTGTAACAAAATGAGTACCTAGCTTTGTCTAGGACCGGATAGGATGGTAAATGGAGGTCCCGTGTTTTGGGAGAGCCACAACCCGGGCATGTTAAAGAATCCACCGCACTTATCAAAAAGAGTAGCGGTCCTTCATGGTATGAGAGGATCAACCCTTACAGTCTGGTCTCTGGGTTGACATCTTGCAAAGGTGATAGTCACCTGTTATGTCAATCCTTCCACAAATGTGGTAAAACAGAAGAAAGAAAGAAAATCCTGACGAAGTTGTTTACGGATGTTGTTTTCAGCCGTTCGTCCCCCCGAGGACGGACAAGGACAACATTGACATCGTGAGGATCCTGCTGATCCTGATTGGGGTTGTCATCTTCTTTGGAGCCTGGATCTTCATCTGCCTCATGCTCAGATACAAGAGGCTGTGAGTAGATTATCTAACTCTTATGTTAAAGAACTACGTACTGTAATTCCTGATTTTTTCCCAATGTAACATTAATTACTAGTGAGATGAGAGCTTTATTTTGGTTCTTGCAGTTTAGTACATAAACTGAAATTCTAAACCAAATTACAATTGTGGGCGTGTGTTCGCCCGAGAGTATCAGTCTTAAAAAAGTATCATTATAAAACATTCATTATAAAATAGAGTTACATAATAATAGACGTCAGCGTTTCGTCTTCCAGAGAACATTAGACAATTGTCATTGAGAGGAAATGAATGTCTACAAGGTCTTGTTATACAGAGATGTTGCCTGATACAAAAACGACTTTCTAAGTCGCTCAGTGCGACACGCCGGTAGTGTTAGCTGGTTGCTGTTCCTTAGTGTGCGTCCAGTCTGCTGTTGCCTGTTCCCCGGAACCATGTAGTGTAGCGGATGGTCAATCTGGTTTAGAAGTGTCACTGCTGCTTCTTCACGCCTGGACCGGAGAGTTGGCAGGAGGGTAGTCGTGCAGGAGGCATCACTGTTTCGGTGAATGATCCTCATGGCTCTTTTCTGTACTGCCTCGAGGGTGTTTGACTGTGAGATGGTACACGCAACGTGCACAACGTTTGCATATTCCAGTACCGGTCTGATGAGGGTTGTGTACACTGTTGTTAAATCCTCAGCAGGCATACCACCTTTGGCAAGAAGACGTAGGAAGTGCAAGCGTTGAGAGCCTTTTCCCGTCACGTGAGAAATGTGGCTGTCATACTTAAGGTTGGAACTGATCTTGAAACCGAGGTAGGGAGCACATGTAACGACTGCTACCTCCTTTCCTCCTAGAGTAAGTGGAGGGAGGTCAGGTGGTATTCTGGCGAAACATATCCTAAGCTCGTACGATTTGTCGCCATTCATGGTCATGTTGTTTTGTGTTGCCCATGAGTCCAGGTGGGTAGCCTCTTCCTGCATGGTGGTGTCGGATTCAGCAGTGATACAGGGGATGCAACGAGACAATCCAATGTCATCAGCATAACCGATGTTGGTGGTCGTTTCGTGTTTGACAGTTCGAGAGGACATATACACCAGGAATAGGTAAGATGACAAGACTCCCCCTGGGGTACACCGGAAGTGACGTCGTGCCAGCTGCTGAATTCACCGTTGGCGGCGACACGCTGTTTCCTGCCAGACAGATAACTGTTGATCCAAGTCAACATTTGAACGGGGATACCGCGTGTAGCAAGGTGCTGTAGAAGAATCCCATGGTCTACTTTGTCAAAAGCCTTTGACATATCTGCAAGTAACATGCGCACCACTGATGTCTGCTTGTTGTCAAGACTAGTGACCCAGGACTGGTATGCCTTCAGCAGTGCAGCAGTGGTTGACGATTTAGGCATATATGCAAACTGATCTTTGATCCATGGTTTCATTATGGGGAAGAGTTTGTTTAGCACGAGACGTTCCTGCACCTTTCCCAGTGTAGAGATCAGAGAGATCGGCCTCCAGTCCTTCTTACACGTAGGGTGTGTTGTTTTGGGTACGGGACAGATGTTGGCAGTTTTCCACGCAGACGGCATGATACCCGTGTTGTAGGATGTGTTCATCAGATGACAGATGACCGGACTGACGTCCTCACAGAACTGGCTCAGAACCCAGTTTGGTACACCATCGGGACCACAGGCTTGCCTTGGGTTTAGATTTTTTAACAATGTCTTTACTTGGCCAATGCTGCAGAGATCGTAGGAGTCATCAGTGGGTGGGAGTGGGAACAGAGCAAAGGTGTTGCTGACTGACATCGCCTCCCCGAAGAAGTTGTTTAGGTGATCTGCTACTTGTTTCTCTGGGATGTTGGTGAGAGTGACCTTTCGTTTTGATCTCTGAGTGCGGCCTAGTTCGTTGTTTACAAAATTCCACCAGTCCCTGGGATTTTGCTTTTTCAGCGATCCAATGCACCTGTTGTAGTAAAATCGTTTTTGTTTCCTGATAAGAGTCTGTACATGGTTCCGGAGTTTCTTCCAGCGCTCTGTTTTGCCATACTTCTGGTAGACTGCTTGTCTTTTTTGAAGTGCCGATTTGATTGTGTCGGTCATCCAGTACTTGTCAACGTTTCTGGTCTTCTTCCTCCTGAAAGGTATGCAGGTGTCGAGCATGGTTTGAATGATGTCGTAGAAGGTGGTGACCTTGTCCTCGACTGTGCTTGCGCTGTACACACTGGACCAGTCCATGATCGCCATGCACAGTCCTAGAGCGTCCTTTCTCTCCTGTGTTACCAGGCGGTGCCTGGTTCTGGAGGGCTCACAGTGGTTTTGATGGATTTGGGGTTTCCAAATCACACAGTTGTGATCACTTGCTCCGAGGGGTGCTATGGTAGTCGGTGTCTGATATTGGTTGTGGACATTTGTAATGATTAGATCCAGCACACTGTCGGCGCGGGTGGTCATTGACACTACCTGTTTCAACTCGGGGTGACTTTAATGTTCACGGTTTTCACGGTGACTGTAATGTAAACTTATCGCTAACAAATAAATCACTGCCTTTTTTTTGCACTTACCTGCTGTGAACATGTAGTTTGGAGAACAAGTTAAATTTTCTCATACTGAGAAAATTTGGTACTTGAGAAGACAAAGTGAATTGCAGTACTCCCCTCCTAACATACAAAAACATAATAGAAAAGGTGGGAGCACTGTCCCTGGTGCTGAATAGCATTCACGCTGACAATGTTGTTCTTGTCCCTGGTGCTGACTGACATCCACTCTAACCCTGTTGTTCCCATGTATTTCTTTTTTGCTTACAGGTACAAACGGAATGTGCGAGCAGCAATTGCAGGAAGTATAGGTAAGCCCCCAAAAAACAGAATCGTTTTATGGCATAAGTAGAAGTCTTGCTATAGCATGCTATAACATTCTATATTCACAGCCATTGGTCAATGCACCTTAATATGACTTGCAAATGAGTTTTCTCATGAAAAAATCAAATCATCAGTGTAGATACTATCTTTGCAATATACATGACTTGTACGTTATTTTTGTTCCCTCACATCACACCATTGTGACATGTTTCTTCATACTCACACTGTGCGAAAGGGTGTGATTTCCGGACAAAGTCGGAGTGGACATATTTCTGGACATACGAGGGGAGATCAATAAGTTCATGTGTCAGGAATCGTCTTGTTGTGTATCCGGACAAATAAAACTTTCCTGTCTTTAAAGGTATGCGTCATTGACATTTCTTGTCTCCGAAAACGTGATATGTGTAACATTTTTGACAAATCCAGGGTCCATATATTCCGTTAAGGAATATCCGGACAAATAAGGAGTTTGCACGAAGCATGATATGCATCATTTCTGGACCATTGTCAGACACTCCACTCACACTTCACACTCACTTCACAACATTTCGATATTCATTATATATCAGAATATCATGAGTCTGGAAATGTTTCGGCGCATGTCCAGACTGATAGAAATTCCTGTTCTCCCAAATCCGCGTCATGGACGTTTCCTATGTTCATATTCTTTTCTTTCCCTTTCTTTTATCTTTTCTTTTCTTAACTTTCCATTTATGAGACATATCCACGACAGATATTCCATGGATTAGTTTTTGGATAGATTCGGAGTTAGCAAGTTACATGACATGTCACAAATTCTGACCGTTTCCAGTAAAAGTATTTTATATACGTAAATTGCAAATCGGAGATTGCTTCATTGCGCATCTAAATGAATAAGACTGTAATTTTTTGTCAAATTTTTTGTCAAATCTTTTGTCATATTCCGTTCCATTTACGAGACATATCCAAAGCAGAAACATTCCAGAGTTTAGTTTTCGGGGAAAGGTCCGGACAATATCATGAACAAGATTAACTCAAAATACTCCACACCAGCGGTGCAGTTGTGGAAAGGTCCATATCCGGGCAGTATCATGACACAAATTCACTCCTGATATTCAATACCAGCATTTCTGTTGGGGAATGGTCAATATCTGGACAATATCATGACGCAGCTTCACTCGTAAAACTCCATACTGGCTGTGCAAAGTACGGAGCAGACCAGTACGTTTGCATGATCACTGAATGTCAACAGTGCGCCTATGGGGGCGGCATGCGCGTTTGTAGCCGTCACTACAGATAACGGCCTGCACCGCATCGCATGTGCATCGCATGTGTACAACTTGCAAGCTTCAAAACTGGTAAGTTCATGATGCATTCATTGTCAAAAATAAGCTTTCCCTTTGAAACAATTTTGATGGGTGGATGACACTAACTTCTGGAGATGTCCTTACGTAGCAAGATTATATCATAGACAAATGTGCACAATTAGCCTGATTTTTTCAGCTATGCCGCTGGACTATTAGGAGGTCACATGGCTAGACCAGATAAGAATGTAACCAATAGTAGACTAGCTGGTGAAAGCAATTAGGTTTGAAACCAGATTTGAATCTCAGTTGCTGTCTGCTGCCCCCTGCCCCCAGACCCCTAGGTTAGTACGAGTAGTGAAATTCTCTGGTACATAGATTGCATACATAATTAGCAGGTACCATTGTGTATCTGTCAGCATATCAGTTCTCCTATTCCTGTCATGTATATTCAATCATTATCACCTGAGATTTTTTGCTTTCTTTGTAAAGATTTTTGCACAACACGTTTCAGTCAGTTGGAACACCCCATGTCATTCATTTCTAGTTTCACGGCTTGTTTACAAGATCTTACATTAGTTACCTGTTCCCAAGTCCTATTTTGTGCTTTGCATGTAAGTGCCGTTGCTTACCAACTTTCCTGTCCTTTTGTTTTGGCTGGCTTAATTTTACTTTTTGGTAGAACCAAGGAGAAACTATAACCTCCTTGCTAGGACCAATGCATGTTTTCTGCATATTCAAATCCCATGCGCTTTGTTGTTAGGGTTTATTTACTAATCTCCAAGCAGATCTTCCGATGGCATAAGACAGTATCATCAGCTGGGGAAGGAGTTTAGCTGGCAGATGAGTTTTATTCCACCGCTATGGAATAAAACACCTCTGCCCGCTATACTCCTTCCCTAGCTTATGATATATCACTGTCACCGCAAGATCTGCTTGGAGATTATTTATTTACAGCCATGTGTGGCCGATACCCTTTGATGATAGCTGACTGCGGATTCCTGCCTTTGTCCCCGCCTTGTCCTTCTGTGTTTTGTATGGCCGTGTTGATTGAATACTGGTACATGTACCGTTTTCTTGGCTCTGCCGGGCAGTTACCAAGTTTTCTGTTTTTTAAATTCCAGTCACTAATCGCCTGTCCTGCGAAAAAAAGAAAAGGCCTGCGTCCAGTGACTGGTAATCCGGGTAATGTCAACCGTCGGCATGTGCCCGGTGCCGTTGTATCCTGCCAGAACCGTTCCTACTCTGGAGACAGACAGCGCCTGGACTTTGCAATGGAGACTGCCCTCGAGACATGCCGCCAGTATTGCGAGGTCCCGCAAGAGGATATTCCATTGCCAATGATTGTCCACTGCTACCAAGGAGACGATGATTCCACAGTCAACACGGCGACGATACAGACTTATGACAGAGGACTTGAAAATGGACTGTCGAATGGATTTTGTATTGACCAAATACGAAAATAAAATGACCAATTTTTATCCAAAGAATATGGATTGACGCATGATACAGACTGTAGGCTTCTTTCGGATACTGCGCATTTGATATTCTATTCTGATCTGTTTTGTTAAGATGTGATTGACTTGGACTTGTTACTATTGAATGTGACATTAAGCTGTGAAACTTTGGCTTCGTTGTTTGGTTTGACTTTTTGTAAAACATGTAAGACCAAGGAGGTTATCGTGAGCTTCCTTCGTAAGACTAAGAGACAAATGCGTATTGATTTGCCCCTTGAATTTAACAAAATCTGTTCCTATGCATAATGTCTTTTAGTGTGGTACTTGTGTCATCTAACTTATACAGAAAATTCTTTGAGGGGCTGTTGCAAGATATAGCCTTGCCGAGTTAGCATTTTCGAGGTTAAAAACGTTCAGGACACGTTAAGTATTAGGTATTAGAAACGTAAAGTTGCTGGATATTCTGAAACGAGGTGTAGTATGGTTCCTGTATTGTTTCAGTATATCTTAAGTATATGCATACCTTTCCGGGACGTAATAGCCCCGAACGCAGTCAGAAAACATGAAATATTTGGAACCTGTTTCAGATTTGTATCCAAAGAGTCCGAGAACGTTCCAATACTTGAAATATGGAAATGAGACATGATAATACGGTCCCATTCTGGACTCCGGAAATGCTCAGACCTTTCCGGGGCGTAATAGTTCCGGACGCGACAAGAAAACATGAGATATTCGAAACGTGTTTTGTCTCCAAAGAGTCCGAGAACGTTCTGTTACTTGGAATCCGGATATGAGACATGATAATACGGTCCCATTCTAAACTCCAGAAGTCATCCAAAAACGTAAGGGAGTCATATCAGGTTTCATCCGGATATTGTCCAAATTCGTCCGAAAACGTTTCCAATGCGGACGTACATGTATATTAAAATTATAGAAATGTCCGGAAATCACACCCTTTTGCACAGTGTAAGGTTTCCTAAGTAGAAAGTCAGCAAGGGGCAAGAGAGAAACATATCAATGAGTGAATAGATGAAGACTGTTATTGTACTTATACGTTTTGTATGCCCACTTTGGGGGTTACAGAAATATATATATATATATTATATATATATTATTATATATCGTCAAGCTTCCCTGCAGAATGTAATATAACCAAAGGTTTATGTATGTATGTATTGATTGATTGAAATTGAAAATAGGAAATTGCATTATACATTGTACATGTAGTGTTTGAAGTTGGGAAGAAACAGGTTCAATTTGTGTGCAAAGTACTCATTTGTATCACGTGAACCAGGTAAGTCTTTCCCTGTAGGCTGCATCTGATCTCTCTTCCTCAAATAATGTAGAGTTTACAATTAATGTACAAGTTTACAGGGTAAAGTTCTTTGTGATATCTTTCTGATTCTATGCCTGTCTCCTCCTGCCTCTACCTGTCCCCCTCCCCCTCCTGCTAGCCGGTGCACAAGTCATACAGAACCCCAACCCTGCCGCCACCCCCGTTACCAGTCACCAGGAGACGACGCACCCGGGGGGTGGGGCAGGTGGTGCGCCCCCACCCGCGGGAGGCGCAGCGGACCCGCGGTACTCTCAAATGATGGGTGAATATCTTTCCTTCCTTCTCCTTCTTCTTCTGCTGTCCACTCAACCTAGCCTTCGTTGCAGTCTTCGAACGAGGCAGTTTTTTTATTTTTTATTTAGGGGGGCTGGTTCGCAATTTCCAATGTTGGCTAGGTACTCTTATGCCGGGAAAGGGAGTTTGCCATCTTGAGATGGCCGACACTGGTTTCCACGGCAAACTTCCTTCCTTTGCAAACTCCCTTCCTCGACAAACTCCCTTACTTTGCAAACTCCCTTCCACAGCAAACCCCCTTCCTCGGCAAACTCCCTTTCCTGGCATAAGAGAACCTAGCCAACGTTGAAAATCGCAAAACAGACCCCCCCACTAAAAATGAGCCCTTTTGAAGTGCGACGGAGGCTGCACTCAACTTGTGTCCTGTAATCTCTTGTTTTGGTCTTCCTTAATAGTTACGAGTAAAAAGGTTTCTAGCATACGGTTTCATAGACAAGTAGAGTTAAAGTTAAAACCACAGGTATGAAGTAGTAAGTGTTGGAGAGGAGGGTTTCATATATGGATGGTAGTCAGTAGTCACAGAAGTAGTGAACTTGTAGAGCCTAGCTTGAAACTTGGTCCCTTTTGATTGTAAGAAAGGGAAAAAAGTTGAATCAGTTTGAAAATTGCATTTTAAAAGGTGACCAAAATTGGTGCCAACTTTTCCTAGCATCTGTCCCTATCCCTTTTACAAATTGTGAACGATTCCCCTTTCCCACCTGGTAAATAAAAACACCAGAAGCCTCCCCCTCCCAAAATAATGAAACTCTCGACCAATTTTCTTTTTGTTTTCTCCCGCCCCACATACGACTCCTTCTGGATACCCAGGATATATGGAACCCCCCTCTGCATATATGGATGGCTATGAGGAAGGATGGTGCTGACCTTTGACCGACCTTACATAGCCAGCAAAAACAATGGTCGTGATGGCTTCTTGGGGACACCTGCCAAGGCATGTTTGCTACGTGTTTATGTATTCAGTTCAGATTCCTTGCATTTTGTCTTGAAGACATCTGCAACACATGTTTGCTACGTGTTTGTGTCCAGTTCAGACGTTGTAGACCTCTGCCAAGGCATGTTCTCTACGTGTTTATGTCTTCTGTTCAGTTCAGATATTCCTTGTCTTGGAGACATCTTCCAAGGCATGTTTTCTACGTGTTTTTGTCTTCAGTTCAGGCGTTTCTTGTCTTTTCTCGTGTTTTTCTGTTTTTAGTTTTGGTCCAAAAGTAGAAGGAAAAACTTGGTGTAACAGTTGATTCCTTGACAAGTCTTGGGAATATCTGCCAAGGCATGTTTGCTACGTGTTTATGTCTTCTGTTTAGATCAGTTCAGATGTTCCTTGTCTTGGAGACATCTTCCAAGAAATGTATTCTACGTGTTTGTGTCTTCAGTTCAGACGTTCCTTGTCTTAGACACATCTGCCAAGGCATGTTTGCTACGTGTTTTTTCTTCAGTTCAAACGTTCCTTGTCTTTTGGTGTTTTTCTGTTCTTTTGGTCCCAAAGTAGAAAAAAACAACTTGCTGTTGTTGAATCTTTAGGAAAGGTTGTAATTTTCAGTAGTGGTATTTTTCATCTTAAAGAATACTGTAACACGTCTTTAGTGGTAAAATATTTAGTTAAATAATTGCACTTGAGTGTAAGCCTATTAAGTTCCTAGTATGTTGTACTTGAACCTAAATGAATTTTTGGAACTGTACCGGTACACATCCCTACCCTTAAGGGTCCGCAATGCATGCTTTACTCCTCAGCCCAGAGATGAGAATTATCATACAACTGAGAATTTGTGCTAAGAATGTATTCCAAGCTATGACTTTTTAGAATTAAACTATCACGATGATAATATGATAATACTGTTGAGAAATACCTGCTGAAAATCTACCAACTTCTAAGTGCACTATCTGAGTTTACTAGTTTTCTTAGTGTCTTCTTTCTTGTTCAATTTTCAACAGATTACAACCAAAAAAAGAGTTTTGTTATTGCTGGCTATGCAATGTAGGTCTTAACACCAAGAAAATTATAAAACGAAAGCGGTCAGGTAAATTCCAGAAAAATTGTAAGAATGTCCCATGGCACCTCTAAAACCTTTTGGCGCATAATCTGATCTGTAAATAAAGTAGTGGATATTCATTTTCTAAATTTCTTTTGATGTAGAATGCGAACAAACTCAATGTCTATGCCCTTGCACTGTCACTCTACGGAAAACAAATATCAAATTATTCTTTTATTTGGCAAATTTCAACATACTAACTACAGTAGGTAGCAGCTTGGTCCCCACATTACAATTCACTGGTGATAAGCATGTTACATCTGTCAATGTTAGGGAATAAACATCTATTTTAG
Source organism: Branchiostoma floridae (assembly GCF_000003815.2). Classification (NCBI taxonomy): domain Eukaryota; kingdom Metazoa; phylum Chordata; class Leptocardii; order Amphioxiformes; family Branchiostomatidae; genus Branchiostoma; species Branchiostoma floridae. The sequence goes on from NC_049981.1 coordinate 30,205,218, forward strand.
ATTACATCATCAGGAGATACAAATGTCCAATGTCTCCCCCCCCCTGAAAATGATTTTATTTTCTATTTTTTACTATTCATCATAATTCTATCCACATCTCTCTGTCATTTTCTTCCTTAGCGTGATCTTCAATGGTGATTCCCTTTCACAGTAGTACCTTCACCATGACATACATTATGTATATCGATGTTATGTGCGATTATTGGGTGTGCAATACTGCAGTGTTGATGTGTCTCTACAGGTCCAGGAGTTGGTATGGAGATGTTTGATGTGCCAAACACAAACAAGTACTCGTTTGAAGGGTGAGTACAAATGTCAAAACTTTCTTTCAAGATACGTCATCAACAACAAATAAGGGTAATGTGTAAATTTGATCTAAGCGTGTGAGTAAGTGAAAGATTTCTTCAATGTATGTTGCTGGTTTTCAACATGGTGTTGTGTGCTATCTTGTAAGTATTACATAAGGCAAAAAATTAATTGACTTAAAGCCATCAGTCAAAAAGTCAGAAGATAAAAATGTGTGCTAAAATGTCAAGCTAATTGTGGATCTATAAGGTCATAAGTCTGATTCAAGAAACTGATTTTCTGCTTCTGGATATCATTTTTGGAAAAAGAGGATAATCTAGGGACAAGTTCAGAGAAGGAATTGTGACATTATCATGTGTGTTTTCGATTTTTTGTTTCAGGGCAAATCCAATATGGTTGGACCCTTATTACAGGTAGGAAATTTTCGATTTGCTGTATGACATTGTCCTGTGTAGAGCCTCATCCGCTTAGCCTGGGTACCATCCGGATAGTGGTTCACTCCGACGTTTGGTATCAACTATATACATGCACTTCTCTGCTATTCCGCCTTGGAACATTGACATCTCTATCATCTGGAATCGTCCAAATTTTGAGCTGATTTACATCATTAACCTGGATGGGAGTCCTGGCATATCCCCATCTTGTAAGCAGCTAACGAAAGGGTATGTCACTCAGTGGGTAAGCACGTGCACCGATAAATATCTACAGTAGTATTATAGTAATTCATGACAGAGCATTTTTGTTGTTTCCAGCCAATTTGCCGAGTTCCACGAGCCTACAGAGATCCCTGTGGTTCTGGAGGATGGATTCACCATCGAGGGTGACGAGTATGAAACACAGGTGGGTTATCTATCATGACATAAGCAGGTGTGCTTTTGGGATGAGGACAATTCGACCCAGCACAACATCCTTGTGACAGCTTGGTCTCCCTAAACATCTCAAACAGCTCAAATATGCCGTTTTCAAGGGGCAACGATCTTGTGTGGTGCTCGGGATACATTGTTTAATGCAATACAAGCTATTTGGAGTTTACGGTTGTTTGAGGTGTTTTTGAGGTTGTTTGAGGTGAGGAAGACTGCCCAACGCCCTCGTCAGCTCAGCCAGAGTAAGAGTTATGGTCTGGACGGGTTTGGGATCATTATTATACACGTAGCGGGTGTGATTTAAGCCATATTGAACTGAGTTGGTAAAGCGCTGATGCATCCAACACTTTTTATCCGGCCTCTTTCCTTTTTGGTGCTGCTAAATCAGATATTGTAGAACTGTACGCAGCTATTCCTGCTGATCCATAATGTTGCTAGCCTGGGTACCATCCGGAAAGTAGTTCGCTCCGGCGTTCATTATGTACTATATACAGTCGCTTCTAGCTCTGACATTCATTATACACTATATACAGTCGCTTCTCTGTGTTTCCGTCTGGGAACGCGGACCATCTTAACGTCTGGAATCGTCCAAATTTTGGACGCAGGCGCTGATTGGTCCCCAAATATGAGCGAATTATGGAATAGGTTTAATCGATCGTTCGAACAGGCGTTCCAACACCGGACAAACCCTCCGTCTGCTTGCGGGAGGGCCTGTTGTCATCGAACGAGTGCTCTAGAACCCATTCCTTGATTCGCTCATTAACTGACGTTAGCACCAAATGGTTTGAATGCGCAAGTCTCCAGACGGATAGCAGAAGCGAACATAGGAGCGAACTACTATCCGGATGGTACCCAGGCTATAATGTTGCTCGACTTGGTCTGATTTAAACCATTGGCCGAGCAATGGTAAAACGCTGAAGCATCCAACAATCCTTCACAGTACTTTTTATCCCATTCTTCCCTTGTTGTTGCTAATTCAGATGATGCAGAACCACTTTTCCTATTGCTGATCCATAACGTGTCCCCATTGTTTTATTTACAGACTAGGCTATAATGGCTAACCTATTGTTTCCCACGAGTGGTCCCAGCCGGGAACGTAGCATTAAGGTAACAATCCTGGCACACTGCAATAAAACTCTGTATTCTCCAAGCAGTGGTTATGGTCAGGTGGCCTTCCTATGGGGGTACGGGGATCATAGAAATCGGCACAAATCGGGAAATTGTAAAGAGGAGTCAGTCAGTCAGTCAGCTGCAGGTTCATGTTTCCAAGAACTCCTCTGGTAGCATTAGCTCCCCTGGCATTTTTTCTATCTATAAAAGCGTTGTCAGTCTGGTAGAGACTTAGCTGGTATTAGCCGTGATTCCTTTTGTTTGCAGACTTAAACTTGGCACCTGCAAAAAATGCTGTGATGTGCCAGAGTGATTAGCTTGAAAAGGGGTTGAAGAAGCCTTTTGTTTTGTGGCAAAAAAGGAGGGAGGCAGACGAAAGAAATCCGCGATGGCCACTATTAGGCCAAACCTAACCTCTGCTTGGAGAATAGCTGTTCTAACTGTATCTCCTTTGCTCCATCGCTGCTACTGGAGTCTTCTCACTCATAAACCTTTTTCCTATCCTCCTAATTCTACAGTGCCTGCGCTCACTCCTGCTGCTGCATTGTAACTAACACTCCTGTAGGCTGTTGTGTGGCCTTGTCTCTCCTTCAACATACACGACTTGTACGTCATTAATGAAATCTTGTCTTTCCCTTCTTCAGTATGCTTCTAACTTTACAGTTAAAGATACTGTCTGATGTTTTTTTCTTGAGCTATTGTATCCACGTAAGTAGATATGACGGGAAAGTTGGCAGAATTTTTTCAACCACTCTAGCTTACTTCTAGACGAGATTTCATGCTATTTATAAGTTCTCTAAATGTTTTATGTTTTTGCCCCCTCATTTCAATACTACATGTTTGATCAATCAATTCATCGTTTAAACGATTCAGTTATTTTCTTGATACCATTATTGTCACGCCATCTCAGGAAGTGAGTATGGAGATTCATGGAGACCAAGAAGACGAGAGCCCCAAGAAGGGATCCCATAGTTCCGACGCCATCCTCAAGAGTGTCCTCAACGATCACTGGCCGAACAACAACTCCTCCCAGGGTGACAGAGCCCCCCGCCCCCCACCGCGACGGGTGGGCGTTCACTCCGAGAACAACAACAACTCCAACAAGAGGAACGCCGCTGCGAATGATTCCTCGGAGGGGAGTTTGAAAACCGGGAGTTTGATGACGAGAACTGGCAGTAGCACGGTGATCGTGAACCCGGCTGTACTACAGGACTGTCGGGACGTTATTTCGTCTGGTGAGGAAAGCGACGAGGAAAACTCGAGGAGCGGCAGTAGCGGTAGCAATAGCCAGTCTGGGATGATCAAAGAGAAGGAAGTGCACCTGTGGAAAACATGAACCTTTTGATAAATAGCTTCGTCAGACAGATAGGTCAATTCGGCGTTGTTTTGTTAGGTATGCAACCTTCTTAACTTCTCTACGGATGATTTTATAAGTTGTCTGCAGTGTTCATCGGGGCAAAGTAAACCTGTCCTATTGTGATATAATTGCCAAAAAATGCAGCCCAAACGACTCGAAAGTCCACATCAGTAACAAATGGGGATTAGGGAGAAATACTCAGTTGTGTTTGGGACAGTATCCTTCGTGTTTCGTTACAAAATGGCAAGGGAAATTAGTTGTAGTCCTGTTTCAGAACGTATACTATGTCATAATCACAGACTGTTAAAGGCTGTCAAAGTTTCAGTATAGAAGAAAAATCAGGTTGCGGACCTAAGCAAACTCTGTTGAGTTGAAAAAGATGGTTTAGACCAAGTAGATGATAGACTTGAGGGACAGAAATGAAATGTAAAAAGAAAGCCTTTGAGTCCATAATGTTACAGGAGGTGTGGATGAAAAACACATCACAAAAGACAATTTAAGTTTTGTAATGCCCTAACCAGACCAGAGTTAGTGTAGCTGTTGTAAATTTTCGAGAATTTGTCTCTCTCGCTCATGATGGGATTGAATATCACTCTTCCATGCTAAGTCCAAATATGGTGTCTTCACGTGACGTCACAGCCGCCACGCTGGTTAGTTGAACCTGGAAAAGCCAGTTAAGTTGTAGAATTTTTCACTCAACAAGGGCGGCACCCACCTCCATTTCTGTAGCAACCGAGATACAACGTACCCTTCCAAGGATTTAACCGTGGTCTCCCAGTTAGGCCTACGTCACATTTCCAAACCGGGGCCCGACCGGGCAGCTTTCGGGAACAAAAAGTATGATATAAAAGACAGACACCAAGCTATACAAGACGGAAGAGAAATAGTATTGTATATATTTAAGTATACATTTCTATTTTTCGCCTCCACAAACAACCCAGCCGAAACCTGGTTTGGGAATGTGAGGTTAGCCTTACCAACTTCTTGGAATTAGCTAGGAGCTCAACTGTGAGGCTACTATCAGTTGAGCTACAGTGACATCGCCATACATGTAGTCCACTGTTACGGTACCAATTAAGATTTTACCTTCAGGTTTAGCCAATCAGGATGTTGGACTTAATACTTACGTCGTCATCACTTGGATGCAGAAGTGTTGATAGCTTATCTATGCAAGTGTTGAGGCTTGGATCATGGAGATTACACCAAACAGTGTTTTGATAGGGTCACGTAATTATCAGTTTAGTAAAGTACAGATATCCCTAGTAAAGCTATGGTCACATTTGCACCGGTCCCCATAAGGTGTTGAGCCCCAGCCGCTGGATACCAGGAGGGAAACATTTCTGTGTTTTCTTGATTAGGTTACGGCGTCTATCTGTAGCTGGCACCCTTTTTTTTCGAACGGCGAGTTTAAAAAATAATCGGGGCCCAGTCGTGCCCAAAGATAGTCCAGGAGCCGCAGGGTGTCCGACGGGGCCACGTAGGGGTCGCGCCGAAAATCCCGTAAACTACCCGGAGTGACCCCCTTTTCCAATTGTGACCTTAGCATGCATATGTTAGATCTAAACATTTAGTCTCCTGTAAAACAAGTAACTCTAAAAGTTGTAGATTTGTAGTCTTTATACCAGAGTTTAGTATCAATCATGATAACAGCTCACTGTTGTTGTGTACAGTATAACATACTACCTTTGAAGTATTACGGGTGCTGATTTTTATAAGTGATACTGAATAAAAGTATGAGGACTTTTCATTCATGTGTATGTATGTGTGTTTCTTTGTGGACAACATCACTCGAAGTTAGTTGAGATGGATTAAACGGAATTTCCAACCGCTACAAACACACGGTCATGAAGTCATTTGCTATTGGGGTACGTAGGTACTCTTTAGTAATAAATGAATAAGACCTTAAAGTCTTGTTTAACTTTGTTGCAAACCTTCTTAATAAACCACAGAAAATTTTAACTTTAAGATGAATTTTGAAAGGCCAATTCAATATTTGGGCATTTCTATGTCAAGTACACGTAACGGTATTTTGCACACTCTTAGTCTTATAATAAAAGTGGCGAATTTAGGGTACACCTACAGAAACATACCCGTCATTGCGTCGCGTAAAAGTCGGCTGACCTTTGACCTTGATGTTCGATCAATCACCATGGTAACACGTATGTAAGAAGTCAAACAAAGAAACTTTTGATATAACCCCAAAACATATCTTGCCTCTTGTTATTCACCTTTGAAAAATAGGATTTAAGAAAAAAGTGGCGAATTCGGGGCCCCCTCCGTTAATGCATTGTACGTGCTACAAGACCCTTGTGTGACCATCATGTGAATACGCCGCCCCTGCGTGGCATGCAGGTTTGACAACAACACAGCAAGCCAGGATTGAGACTTCCGTAAATAGTTTCATCAGGTTGGTAGATCAATCGAACAAAGTCTTCGTCGTTACACAATCTTTTTTTTTATTCTTCTGTAGACGTTTCGGTGACTGTCACCTTCATTAGTACTTCAGATTTTGTACTGATGAAGGTGACAGGCAGTCACCGAAACGTCTACAGAAGAATAAAAAATGGTTGTGAAACGACGAAGACTTTGTTCGCAGGATTGAGACTTTTCATAGAAGAGCATGCCGCATAATCCTTCGCCCTGCGTACACAACTTAAGGCCCCCTCTCACTTGACGTGCGGCAAGCTTGCGGCATTGCTGCGTTCGAAAACGCAGATGTACCGCCACGGAACCTAGAGGTGCCGCAAGCAAACCTAGAGGTGCCGCAAGCAAACCTAGAAGTGCCGCAAGCAAGCGCGACGTTTTTTAAAAAGTTTAAAAATAACGCAAGTGGCAAGATGCCGCAACAGTGCCGCAACAGTGCCGCAACGGTGCCCCAACAGTGCCGCCACCATGCCCCAAACAGTGTCAAGGATATATTTTGCCTATTTTACACCAAGAATCAAAAGTAAACATCCTTTTATTACCGAAAAACTATTTTAGATGCATTTCGTATAATTTTACAGCGGTTTTGGATCCAGTAAAAAAATTGCGAATTCCACAAAACTTACCTTGTATCCGTATTCAGAGTTAACTTAAAAATACATCTTTTGATTTATTTAATGGATTCTATACTTGAAAACAAAACATAAGTAACTGGTTTATTGATTAACCTACGGATATAGAGAAAAAGATTATCGTACAACGTTCAAATAGAAATTATTTATGTTGGATGATAACGAGTTTGCGTTTGCGTTATAACGTTGCAATCATTGCTGGTAGCCTGCCGCCGATAAAATACAAAATTGCAGTCATTCGGACCGATGGGCCATATCTTTCTCACTTTTTACAAATATGATAGACTTAGACATCAATAGGCTGGCAAGCCATCCGCCGACAATGAAAATACTCCGCGTCATACAAAAAAGTATGAAATATCAAGCATTTTCATTTTAAAAAATTGCAAAATTGGTGAATAAACATATAAACATACATAATTACACATAACGTTACACGGTGCAAAACGTACACATCGATTCAAATCTGGTATATGGTTCGTGTCCGTTCATTTGGGTCATTTCCTTTACAGTAAAAGTCTTTCAATGTTATTTATAGCATATGTATCATATAATTCATTATCATAAGGGAAATCTTTTCATTATAAATCTCATTTTGGGGCATTCTCATCATTTTACGGTGATTTTTCATCAATTGACAACGCTGCAATTGTCAATAACATGTTCATTTAGTCTAGAAACGCAACAGTGCCGCACGTCAGTGTGAGTGCAAGACAAAGTCGGTGAAATTAACACAGCAGTGCCGCAGTGAACGAACGCAGCAATGCCGCAAGCGTGCCGCACGTCAAGTGAGAGGGGGCCTTTACACGGAAGTGTGTAGCATACTGAACCTACCCACACTGGAAGTCAGGCATATCTAAATTACAAACAAATTGATTGGAGAAAATAACAAAACAGTGACGCAGTGAACGAAGCCCGCAGTGACGCAAGCTTGATGTAAGTGCGGTGAGAGTGCACCTTTATCCTCTTACTCGTCGTCATTCTCATACCCGATAACATGTAGTACAGCTTAAGTATCTTTAGCAGCTGCAATCATCTCTATTCTGATATCTGCTGGCTGCTAGCCGATTCTTGTCAGCAGCCGGGAGACATGACAGACTTCTCGGGGGTAGGGAAAGCGGTAAAACGTAATAATCATATTCGAACCTACCAGGCTGCTCTCCGTGGTCTGTACCTGTATGTGGTCTCCACTGCGACGTTACTACGTAATCATACCCTGTCTACCCGCCTTCTCTAGTCATGAATACTGGATGTGAAAGTAGCTGGAAGGAAGCTCAACAGCAAATACAAGTGTTACTACCGAACTAGTTAACAATCATATTCGACTGTTAACTACAAGGCCAAAACATCCGTGGCCCTTGTCAGGAGTCCTACGTAGGTGAAACTAGCCGCGCTCTCAGAACCAGGTTTCTAGAGCATAGACGGCCCAGCTCAGTCAAAACATCGGAGGTGGCACAACACATCCACATAGAATCTCCGGGACACTGTGGATTTTGACAAGGTGGAGATACTTGATTCCGAACAGGATTACTTTCTCAGGGGAGTGAAAGAGGCCATTTACATCAGAGCCCATCAACCTTCCCTCAACCGAGACGGGGGCCGATACCGACTGTCAAGCACCTTTGACCCTTTACTGACGTCACACTTCCGTTCCGGAAGTGCGATTTAGGTCTTGGGTCATTACAACTTGAGAAGGATCAGAGGACTGATCGAAAGCTTGTTGGTAAGCGCTTTATTTTTGTGTACGGATATAAAGTCTTAAAAATCGTATCATTATGTTAACTACCGTCACAGATGAACTTACATTCAAGTTACATGGAATTAGAGAGAAACAAAAAACCTCGCTGTTATGTACTAATTATATAATCTGCTGTATTGTTGACGAAGTCGTTATGCTTTGGATAAACCATGATCTTAATCATGATATGGCAGTCATGAACAATAACGATGATTTTCCTTGATTACATTTTAAGGGAGCGTCATATTATAAAATGGAAGGATCGGCGATATAGTCACCACTAGAATATGTCGACAGGGAGGGTAACGATACATGGACATGAAAACAACTCTTCTTGTCGGAGCTCAACGATGTTGGCATATGGACGAAGTACGACAACGTTGACGACATTCTGCGATGCTTACCGCCAGAGCTGCCGGGTTCGTTGACGTTGGAAGTGCTGCTGTGGGCCTCTCTGGGCGGGAGGAAAGGGCCAGGACTGGTGGGGAGGTGATCGGTGGTGTCTAAAAACAACAAATAGCAAAGTTCAACTTGAAAGAGGAAAGTGAAAAAAAATCGTCTTGCATGACCTTAACGTTTTCTGTCCTTTCTGGACGCTAATGGAAACGAGGAAGAGGCTACCTACGCTGTGAGGTATCCGACCTTAGACGTGCACGTTTTGAAAGTTGGACGTCTCCTCAAAACCTAACATGGTGTTTTACCCCCCCCCCCTCCCCCCTGCTATGCTATATAACTTACTGCTAGGCAAGGTTCTATACATAGATGCACAGACAGCAATACTAACTGATCGATTATTTTAAAAAGCCATGTTCTAACATAATACCGGACATACTGGTCATCAGTTATTCGAAAGCAGCATAAATACGACTTGCGACATGTAGTTACATTTTCTTCTCGTTAAATTCCTGTCCATCAGATCCGGCCGGACCGGGAGGGCCTGGTGGACCAGAGGGACCGGGAGGTCCGGGTGGGCCCTGCGGACCGTTCAGTCCAGCAGATCCAGCCAGGCATCCTGTTCATTGGAAGACAAATAATTGATGTATCCTTTCATTATGATTATCAACCGAAAACTACGATTTTGTTTTGGTACGATCTCCATGTTCATTCATCAAATAGTAATTATTTAAGCGACTGGATATGAATTTGGAACCATTAAGACGTTTCAGGTCGCATCCACTGCCTTTCGTCAGTGACACTGAGGAAAGCTTCTTGGAATACAGGTTCTATACTTTGACTTTGAACTACATGTTTATTATCACCCGAAAAGTGCAAGTATGATTGGTTTATCCAACTAGCACCATACATGGTGAGTTATACTCCAACTAAAAAATAACCGACTAATAAAGAGCGTGAATAGAAAAGAAGTAGCACATCGATCAAGCTAGTGTCTCCTACCCCCAAGAGTCATCGGCAATGTAATCTTGTTCGCAATTTGTCCAGCGTTGCGCACCGATCGCTTAGCTCTGCGTTGCACTTCAGCTCCATACAGAAAGGTGGCACTTTTGCCACGCCCAGCACCACTCACGTCCTCCTGAGTGTTCGGGCCTTGAGGACTGACCTGTAGGGCGACATCAGATATACCTAATTAACTCCGTATCAAGCTAGTGTGTTTAGAGACCCAGCTTGTCGTTAAAGTTGTAGTCTCGCTCATTAGGCTGACTGACAGGTTGGCGAATGTCCAACTCGGCTAACCGTGCTTTGTGAACTTGTTCATCTGGAGCTCTGACCTGCAGAGTAGTAAAACTGAGTAGTAAAAGTTAACAGTGAACGGTGAGCATCACGGACATGGTTAAATGCTGTCTCTGTCTAGAGTTCCTCCTCCGAGCATGCCGTAATTCAGAGGCCGTCGGGTCATGCCCGACACAATGCGAGTACAAACCGAAGTTTCGCGAATGAGACCGATGATTCCCGACCGCCTCGCTTTAAGGGTCACTGAACAAAATGTAGCATTGCAAGTGTGATTAGCGTGACACACGCCCGGGGCTCAGTTAGTTTGTCCTTTAATACCTACAGCGTATATTATATCATGGAAATCACTTGTCCTGATGAGGTTAGACCTTCTTTATGCGATGGTTGTTTGCTCTTTGTAACGATGAAAGTAGAAAATGTACACGCCACTGTTTGATTTTGACTCTTAACAACAGCAGTAGTTGCCCTGACCTCAGATAACCCGTGTGTAATGACGACCGGTTTACAGACGTAGTGTGTACAGACTTGTTACAGTCGCGCTGGAGTGTTGTGTTTTGACTAAAATCACTGATGCATGAAACGCCCATGGCCAAAATACAACTTAAATGTCTTTATATCTCGAGGTACAGTCACAATACGTCTAAGATTAATGATGTGAGCAAGCACAAAACCGACCAGCACGATTTGGGACAAGAATTTGTCAGAATTTCCTTGTTTACCATTGGGAAGGGGAGGGAGTCTATTTTTTGTTCTTAAAACACAGAAAACAGCCATTTTTTTACCTGTAAAAAATGTTGTAACTGATGAAACCCATCACATTTGGGTATGTTTAGCGACAGAAAATGTCTTTTAGACTTCCAAACCTCAAGCATTTGTTAATCAAGAGAACATCGGAGACTGTCGGCTCATAACCGACGGCCACGAGTAGATACCGAAGCTGGCCGAATGGAACCGATGATTCCCGATTGCCTTGGTCGGAAGGTTCTTTTGTCAGAATGTAGCCATACGAATGTAATTGGTTGGGCACTTGCCTTGGGCTCAGTTTGTCCTCTAATATCTATCAACTAAAATCTTAATTTTACAACCAAAATACCGTGTATTGTAGCTGGCTTTGAATACATGTGATATTGGTTTGTTCCTTGCAACAATTAAAATAGAAAATCTGAAATCTGCAAAACGATAATGTTGTTTAGTTTTGTGTCTTGTTATGTCAACAACAGGAGCTAACTTGTGAACGTCCGTTCAGGGACGACCAGTTTTAGGCAGACAGTCAACTCATTACAACCCTGGTCGTGTTTATACAGAAATTGCCAGTGCATGAAAATATATTTTGTACAGAAATCACTAATGCCCTAAATATATCTTAGCAAAAATACTTGACGTGAATAAAGACATTGTCACCATTTCCCTATATTCATCCTCATTTCTATTTCTTTGTAGTCAATGTCATTTTCTGTACCGCAGAAAAAAAGCGCCAGTTTCCTTTTGAACATCTTCGTTTGCTAACCATGACTGTGGCTAGCTGAGCCAGGTGTGTGAGGAAGGCACACGCTCGACAGACGACGGGTACAAACCGACGGCAAATGGGACCTACTATTCCCGACCAGCATGCTTGACAAAGTCGCTAGGGAAACGGAATATAGCAACACGTTTGCCTAACTAGAAAATTGTCGTAGGGCCCGTTTCTACCAGTGTGTTTATGTCGTATGTTTAATGCAGGACACTCTCTCACAAGTGACAGATGCTGGACAGATTACAAAGCAGAGAAGCATCATCTAAATATTAAGACACTAGTTCACTGTGACCTCTGACCTGTGAGCAAACCAGCTGGGAGACGATGAGCTTCTTATCGTTACAGTTAGTGAGATAGAGTGTTCTGTTTATACACAAATTATTGAAGCATAAAATCTTGAGAAGGCCCTCTTCTTTTTGGCCCAAAACAGTCACAATACACTACAGAACCACGAGAATAGCTCTAAGCCTGTATCTCCGACCACCTCAGGTCTGTAAAGACATAGAATCCTTACAAAAGAGATTACTTTGTTGTTATTTTTCATGATAGAGCCTTGAAAACTCCATAATATTTATCATTATAACCTACGCAAATACATCCTATGGCTAATTTGTACGATACGACCACCTCACTTAACAGGTGACCATTTCCCATCAGGGTCTATTCGTGTTGGGTGCTTCCATTGTCTGACGTTTTGTGACATTTCTTTTGTTTTCTTTATGGAGGTCGAAATGGAAATTTTAAAAGAAAAATAGGAAATAGGAGGCAGCTTGGAGTCAATTAGTTAAAATCCAATGTGATACAACAGATGGTAGTCTATTAAGGATACCGATCAGATTGGACATTTGGGATTTTTTTAGAAACCTGCACTTTATTCCAAAGAAGCAATAGAATCCAAAGTCACCAATAATGGTACAATGATTATAGATGTATGGACCATGTACCGACTAACACCAAATGTATATATATATATATATATATATATATATGGATTAAAAATATACCATTCATTATTGTATATTGGGCCCTAACATACGAACAGAACATACTACACAAAATACAAATTCCACTTGGCAAACAAAACAGAAAATTGCATACAAATGAAGATCTAGTCATGTACCGTATAGTTAAGTACAAATGTAATAGCAGTATACACCAAAAGCACCATTTGAAAATGTACAGTGAGGTTCAATCTCACAGTATATTTGAACAGTAAAACTATACTTAACAAAACAATTTCAAACAGACACATATCATCTGTAAATACCTTAATCAGGTGGCCTTAATCAATTATTCATATAGTAAGGTTCTTTAGGCAACGTTGGAAGTAAGTACTCCTTGGTTGTGCCGAAAGAATCTTACTATATGAGACATATATCCTATTAGAAAATAATTCTCACCTTCACTTAAAGGCACATTATATATTAGCAGAGGATAAGAAAGTAATATGAAACTATACATTTTTTAAATCTAATGGTAAAACTTTGTCGACGAATTAAACTCTTACAGATACTATTCATTTTCTAAAAAAAAATACATTAAGTTTTCTAATCGGCCAAATACAGTGGGAAACTATCACCACCAAACTATTTAAGTACTTGAATTTAAATGTAAATATTCCATACTTTCTACGATCGATAAAGAATTTCATCTTTCACATTATCATTTGAAACCTTTGATACATGTAGAAACCCTGATGTTTAGTGATAACTATAGGATTATAGAAAGAAACAGAGTACAACAAGAAGATTCCGCTACTATGATGTCCAATATATGTATCAACTAAATGATAACCTCACTATCTTCTGCTTACTTCCTGACCAAGTAAGAGAATGTTAGCAAGAAGGCTATTTCAGTGTCTAAAAGACTTACTCAAAGTAAAACTACTCACTTATAAGAGTACTGAAATACATATAAGGCTGGACATTCTCTTACACTCAATGATAGTTTCAAGATAACAAGCATCAGAACATAGTGCTGGAAATGAAACCTAATTATGAAAATGATCCATGTCAGGTTTTACTATAAAGCACGCGAAATAATTGACTCCGCTACATTAACGATAAGTATCTTAATCTTTCCCCTATGCAGATATCAGCACGTTCCTCCTTTTTTTAATGATAACATGAAATATCCAAACAATGCAATTTGTCCAATTTGTCACAACAAAATGATAGTGAATCGGAACATTAATGTGCTTAAACTCTTTTCTGGACGTTAAATCCATGGGTATGTATCACATTATTATAATCTTTTCCTTCAAGGTGTTAACGCTGCTCATAAAAAATGTTAGTATTGATAGACATGACTGTGGCAATATTCCCCAAAAATATGTTCTAAGATGCTCTGATTAATAATATGGCCTTATTTTCATAGACACAGACTTCAGGGAGTAAGTCCAGCCTCTCCATTTGTACCACATTACACCTTGCTCACCTGGACAGGAGTTTCCACAGTTGACCAGGTAGCGGCCGTTGAGGTAGGAGTTGCCACACCTTACATACCACCAGCCGCCCTGTCCACGCTTCTGAGAGCAATGCAAGCTGGGGTGAATATCATTGTCCCTGTCCACAGTGGAGAACCTGTACCCGTTGTTGGAGTTCGGGCCAGTCATGGAGTCTCCCGCGTCACCAGAATAGCCAGAAAGATGCAGGCGGTAACCGTCCGACTCACCGGACACCCTGGATGTGAACATTAAATTCTGTGACTTTTCTGGAATGTAAAAGACTAACTGACTTATAGACGTATACAATCTAAATAAAAGAACTTGAAATGAATCTATACCACTAGATTAATCAGAGTATCAGACGTTTGAGAACAAATCTGACTACTTTTTTACCGAGTTTCTTACGACAAAGCCTCAGAGCGCGATCTCTACCATTAGAATAGCAGATTCTGTCAGATCTAGACCTCTGCTAGATGTGTGAGTATGTGCGCAAATGTGTTTGTAAGCTTATTCTGTAAAAAAAACACAAACCTGAAAGTGCTATACATGGCGAAACGTTTGTTCCCTCCCCAATCCTCCATGTCTATTCTTAACTGGTGTTTTTTAAAGTTTGTCAGGAAGTGGATCATCTCGTTTCCAAGCCAAAATTCCCCCTTTTTGTCCCCAAAGCCCAGTTTGTACTCCTCCCAGTTCCGGTTAAAGGGAACCGACCCGTCCTGCCGCCGCTGGATCACAGTCCAACCGCCTTCTGTGTAAAAGGTAAAATCGACAAGCTTAACGCTATGACCTTGGTGGTCAAGGCATCTAATAGAGTGGTCAAGATGTTATAGAATGATTGCACAAAAATAGATGTACGCATTTATAAGTCTAATATGTTCTGTCCCACAAAAAGAACAATATTTTTGGAGATTTGTCCTTCCTATTACTGTATATTTGTACCCAAGGATTTCTTTATTTAACAAGGAGGTTTAAAAAACTACTTAATCATACTATACAGACCCTTGATAAGAAATGTCCACCTAATAATGATATATGAATCTCCCTACTGGGATAGGTAGGAAGGACAATTGTCAGAACCAGTGTAGACAAGCAAATTTCTCAAACATGACATGACGGTACCTGCAGTGTCCATGTCGCAATAGACTCCGATCCGGTCAGGGTAGAAAAACATGGTGTACACGCCACTTGCTGTCCGTCCTGAGGCACGGTACTCATCACAACCTGTATAATCTATGATATAAATATAAATATAAATATAAATATAAATATAAATATAAATATAAATATAAATATAAATATAAATATAAATATAAATATAAATATAAATATAAATATAAATATAAATATAAATATAAATATATGTTACAACAGAGCTGATAACTAGTTGTGTTGTCGCGATACGTTTTTGTTAGACGAATTATACAAAAAGTACGAAGCCACTAAAGATATAAAAGCAATCCTACCATAACAGGAAACACTGGCGTCCTCGTCGTGCGCACAGTCGTGATCCGCCCAGCCGTTGTGCGGACAGTCGGCCAGTCTGGACTCGTTCCCGGTACAGGCCAGCTGGTCCATCCAGATGTGCCCGCCGCCCCGCCCGAAGGAACGCTGGGAGGAGACAGGCCGGGCGTAACGGTAGCCCAGCTGACGGCACACCACCTGCGCATCCTCGTCTCCCCACCGGTCGTTACAGACCGTTCCCCACTCCCCGTAGTGAAGCACTTCCACCCTTCCTTCGGCAGAGGTATTCCCGCCGGAAAGACGTACTGTTGAGATAAAGGTAAACAGAAAATATTTCATCAAGTCGGCGTGATAAAGCTAGCTTTCGAATCTGTATCTGGTGTATAGTCTCTACAGGTGGCTGGAAAAATAGTGAAAATTGGCCAAATAGACAGATAACACACCAGAGGAGTTAGCTTAAGTCAAAGCTACCCTAGTAGGAGTACAGTTTGCGGCCTGCAAGTTCGAATGAAATAGATGTGTTTTATCGAAATAGACAGTACTTATCGATTAACCCATTAGGATTTATTTGTTCAGTTTACATGCTATATGTGATCGGATGTGAAGTTCATTCCTTATTCATTACAGCATCTTTAATGCATCTATGTACAAAACCCCTTGATGAAGGGTACTTACCGCAGGCATCCGTTATTATTCCGACATCATCGATGGCAATGTCGCCGTAAGCACCGCTGCCACGAACAGTCTCGAAAACAATCTGTGTTTTAAAAATTGTCATGGTGATATGTATGTAGGTCTCATTCGACCCCCATCGTTATTTCAGAACTGCTTGGTTTACGCTCACCACATTTGCATGGGATGATTCGTTTAATCTTTTCTGTGATTTTGCTATCTTTATGACCTATATGGCGTAATTATAACATCAGCATCATCAACATTGAAACCCCACCAAAATTAGTAATGGCAACACTAGAAACTCTTAGAATATCATTACAAAATTCATGCCAACAAAAGTCTTGAAAAAAACAGTTTAGTAGTCCTATCACACGTCTTTCAGCAGTCATGAGACGTCAAAGTTGGAGCGGGCAATTTTAGCCTTAGGTCTAGATAGGGCTATGAAATTGGATTTCTAACCTGTAAGAATCCTTCCCGTTTTGGCAGTGCCAACTCGCTGAACTTCCAGTGGTCCCCCTGGAAGTCTGACCTGCTGAAAATGGCCTCTCCAAGGGTGTTGTTGTTCCCGCGCTGTTTCGTGTACACGTTGAGGATGCCGACTTGTGTGCCGTACATGTGGTAGTTAAAGTTCAGACAAATGTTGTTCTCCATGTTTAGCGGTGCGCTGATGAGCCGAGCCGTGTCACCTGCGGTACCGCCACTGGCCTCAACGTACATGTACTTCCCTGAAAGAACAAACAATACATTATAGTGAAGAAGTGTATTCCAAGATTTTTAGTTCTCTGTAGAATTTGACCTTTTGTCACAGGAAGAGGGGACCGGACACGTGTCGCTACCAATTTCGTAATACACATTAGTTTACATCTTGCTTCATTTTGTATTTTGCGTAGTCTGGTTTCAGTGAAAAATACGGTAAACTCTCGGGCTATTTTGCAATTTGGTGAGCTCTAGCCGATCTGCATTAATCGGCCGACGTTCGCTTGAACTGAGAGGAAGACTTAAAGGATATCAAAGTCAATCCTCTACAAGGCTAAGCGATGTTACTGTACTCAATGAAGGATTGCATGTCCATGTCTGGATAGGATGAATTCACTTCGGTTGCCATTGTACCAAAGACGTATGCTTACATTGGAATATCATTGATATCCATGCTCTACCTGTACTATTGCGAAATGTGTTGTCATGAGGCGGCCCAGTGTTACTGGTTGGGCTGTGCTGACTCCCCCAGACCTGTACCTGTGCTATTGCGAAACGTGTTGTCATGGGGCGGCCCAGTGTTACTCGTGGGGGTGTGCTGACTCCCCCAGACATGTATACCTGTGCTATTGTGGAACATGTTGTCATGGGGCGGCCCAGTGTTACTGGTGGGGGTGTGCTGACCCCCCAGACCTGTACCTGTGCTATTGTGGAACATGTTGTCATGGGGCGGCCCAGTGTTACTGGTGGGGGTGTGCTGACTCCCCTAGACCTGTACCTGTGCTATTGCGGAAGGTGTTGTCATGGGGCGGCCCAGTGTTACTGGTGGGGGTGTGCTGACTCCCCCAGACCCAGTCCGTGTGGTCGCTCGTGTCTTGTGTGAAGCCGCAGCCCCCGGCTCCGTGCTGGAAATCACAGAGAGACCACGGCTCTGTAAAAAGGACAAAGAATAATATATAATATATAATATATAATATATTATATATTATATATTCTATATTATATATTATATTATTAATATATATATAATATAATATCATATAATTATGATAATTATATGATATATATATATATATATATATGATATATATATGATATATAATATATATAACATATATAACACATATAATATATATAATATATATAACATATATAACATATATGATATATATAATATATAATATATATAATATATATAATATATATGATATATATGATATATATGATATATATGATATATAATATATATATATAATATATATAATATATATAATATATATAATATATATAATATATATAATATATATAATATATATAATATATATAATATATATAATATATATAACATATATAATATATATAATATATACCTTGCCGGGGCGAAACGAAGAAGGAATGGGCGAAGTACGGCAACGATATTGTGCAACATACTTACCGCCGGAGGTGCCGGGTCCGGTACCGGTGGAGGCGCTGCCTGTGGCAGCCGATCCCGCTGCAGGCCTCTCTGGGCGGGTGGAATGGGCCAGGCCTGGTGGGGAGGGGATCTGCGGTATCTGAGAAAAGGAATAAACTTAATTAAGGAAAACTAAAAGAAAGCGTTTCGCATGGCCACATTTGTACAACATTATTTGTCCTTTCTGGACGCTTATGGAAACCAGGGACGCTCTGAAGGAACCGAGCATAGACGTTTTCAAAGGTTGAAATCTTAAAGCCTAACATGGTCACTTAACCCCAATCCTGGTGATGCTTTGGATCACTACTATGCAACCTCCTATATATGTTGTTTATTGTATATAGATGCATATGCAGCAATAATCGAAAGCCCTGTTCTAACGTCAAACCAGACAACGGTGATCATCTGTTGTTCGAAATTAGCAAAAATACGACTTTGCTATGCGGAGTTACATTTTCGTGTCGCTAAATACGCTAAATACCTGTCCAGCAGCTCCGGGAGATCCAGGAGGTCCGGCCTGACCGGCTGGGCCCTGCGGACCGTTTAGTCCATCAGATCCAGGTGGGCCGGAAGGTCCTGTTGGACCGGGTGGTCCTGTCTCACCGGCTGGACCGGGTGGTCCTGTCTCACCGGCTGGACCGGGTGGTCCTGTCTCACCGGCTGGACCGGGTGGTCCTGTCTCACCGGCTGGGCCCTGCGGACCGTTTAGTCCATCAGATCCAGGTGGGCCGGAAGGTCCTGTTGGACCGGGTGGTCCTGTCTCACCGGCTGGACCGGGTGGTCCTGTCTCACCGGCTGGACCGGGTGGTCCTGTCTCACCGGCTGGACCGGGTGGTCCTGTCTCACCGGCTGGACCGGGTGGTCCTGTCTCACCGGCTGGACCGGGTGGTCCTGTCTCACCGGCTGGGCCCTGCGGACCGTTTAGTCCATCAGATCCAGGAGGACCGGGTGGTCCTGTTGGACCGGCTGGGCCGGGTGGTCCTGTCTCACCGGCTGGGCCCTGCGGACCGTTTAGTCCATCAGATCCAGGAGGACCGGGTGGTCCTGTCTCACCGGCTGGGCCCTGCGGACCGTTTAGTCCATCAGATCCAGGAGGACCAGGTGGTCCTGTTGGACCGGCTGGGCCAGGTGGTCCTGTCTGACCGTCTCGTCCAGAGGGACCGGGTGGTCCGGCTTGACCGGCTGGGCCGGGAGGTCCTGTCTGACCGTCTCGTCCAGAGGGACCGTGTGGTCCTGTCTGACCGTCTCGTCCAGATTGACCGGGAGGTCCATCAGATCCAGGCGGACCGGGAGGGCCAGGTGGACCGGGAGGGCCTGGTGGACCGGTTGGTCCTGTCTGACCGTCCTTTCCAGCAGATCCAGCAAGGCATCCTGTTCATTAGATAGCAATTCATGTATCATTCGATTATCATAAGAAAACATACAAACTTGGTCTGGTATGATCTCCATGTTCATGCAAAAACAGCAATTACTCAAACAATTAGATGCGATTTTGAGAAACGGTCAAAGTCCGTCATACATTTCAGATAGCATCAATTATATTCAGTGACCGAGGAGAGCTTCTTGGAATTCAGATTTTATTACCCGAAAAGCCAATACTTGGTTTAACCAAATTAACCCTATCCTGCAGCAGGAGAACACAGTGGACTACTACAACCCTATCCAAACCTTGCTAAAAGTGCTTGAGCCAACTTTGACGCCCTATAGCTCCCAAACGGCTTGTGCTAGAACAACCAAACTTGGTGAGTTTTCCTAAAATATTATTGGCAACAATTCTTTCAAAAAATTGGGTAAGTTTATACTTTTCGTGTTGCCATGGTAACGGGTTTCTGAAAGGCAAGTTTGACAAAAATCACTAATTTTGGTTTTTAACAATTGGATTTTAAGATTTTCTTGCTAAACTAAACTTCTTTTAATATGTATTTAATATCTAACACATTTTACTTAAACATTGATAATTAAATATTCATAAATTATGCTACTGAGATGACGTAATTGGACAAAATCCAAGATGGCCGACAACATCATGATGAAAAGTATAACCAGCTTATTTTCATTCAGATTTAATCACTACTTAGTATTTTCTTACAGAAAACATTCATGTGAACGTTTTTAATCCATTTTCATGGGGTTTTAGCGTTAAATGTTGAAAGAAATGTTTCTTGAGAAATTTAAGGTTGATAATCCAAGATGGCGGATAGCTAAACTACAGATGACGTGTGTCAGTAGAAAATAAGAAGCACATCATACAAATGAGTGTCATTTACCCCCAAGAGTCATCGGCAATGTAATCTTGTTCGCAAAGTCTCCAGTGTTGTGCACTGATCTCTTGGCTCGGCGATGCACTTCAGCTCCGTACAGAAAAGTGGCGCTTTTGCCACGCCCTGCCCCACCCACGTCCTCCTGAGCGTTCGGGCCTTGAGGACTGACCTGTTGGGTGACATTAGATATACCTAATTAACTCCGTATCAAGCTAATGTGTTTAGAGACTTGTCAGTAAAGCTGTAGTCTCGCTCGTCAGGCTGACTAACAGGCTGGCGAAGGTCCAACTCGGCTAACCATGTAATGTGAACACGTTCATTTGGAGCTCTGGCCTGCAGGTCCAGACTAAATACCGCAGGGGACGAATATTCTCCTCATTGCACTCGTGCAGACAATGTCGTTAAGTTTGTACTGCTGTGCGCAAAGATCAAAATTTCTTTAAGTCTTGTATCATTTGTTAAACCTAGTAAAATCACCAAGGCACAATCCAAAATTGCACAAGTATGAATGATTATGCTGCTTAAAGTTATGACAAATTTATCTCCACATCACGTTATAATAACACATCACGTTTTATATAACATTTTTAGATTCAAAGAAAGTTGCAATTATACATAGCTCAAAGAACAGACAACATCTAAACCAGAGCTACAATTTCTTTTTCTCTTGATCTAATTTCTAACTTGTATGTTGGTTCCAGGAAACATCAGTAGAACAGGAAACTTTGTACCTCCACATGCACCAGCCCTCATGATCTGGGCTTGTCTCACAGCGTATAGATAAAATATACGGCTAGAAATGCTAAATCACGCCGTCTGTTCAACATTTAAGTCAGTGTACTCGTTATAATTAAGCGCCTTACCTCAACAACCGGAGGTAAAGGTTCAAAGACGTAACTGACAGTGAACGTGAACTAGTGAGAGCATAAAATGTTGGCATGTGTAAAAAATAGTCTTACCTGCATATCCAGATGTTCTCTCCACTGTCGCATCTCCTGCATCTTTGATTCCATTCCCTTCAGGTGCGATAGCTGGGCTTCAATATCCTTCAGGTGAGACAACTGTGACTTCATCTCTCCCAGTTCCACCCCCTGCCTCACCATTACAAACATAGTGACGAAGCTCACAGCCACAACAGTAGCGATCAGTGTACCGAGCCCATTAGATGCCCCTTTACCCCGCTCGGCTTCTTGGACGGGGTAACGCATGTCGTGCTTCGTTTCTAAGCCCATTCTTAGATATGTCCGCCCAAAAAAGTACGTAAGCGTCTACCTACAGGGCCTACGTGCACAAAGGCCTGTCCGCGAGTTACTGACTTGTAAGATATGACATTACTTTGAGCCCAACGGTTCTGTTGCCTTATTGGTTAAAGACATCGTAGAACACCCATTTCCTCATACGTCATTCATATTTTTAGCGATGACTGGAGATTTGGAGCACGTACACCGTCGGGTCCGAACCGAAGTTTGGCGAGTGGGGCCGAATGGTGCCCGATAATTCCCGATTGCCGATTCGTAGTCAATCGGCACAAGGAAGAAATGCCGATCTAATTGGTGCAGCAAGTACCTGAGGGTCGGTTTGTATTAGCGGATAAAAGATATCGTTTTAGATCACTGAGTTAGTAGAATAGGATTTTAATATACTATACAGGATCTTTCTGCTAGAATATGTGATGCATTGAAACAGACTCTGTTGCTTTGTTTTAGTTGTTATTCTGTCAACAATTACTTGGGTCACTGGAGCCAGCGACAGGTCATGTTTTGTCTGTTCATGTTACAGATGGGGTTTTAAGCTCTGTTTGCTTCAGGAGTAGAAGTTAACAGTGAATAATGAGCATCACGGACATGGTTAAACATAGCGCTGTCTCTGTGTAGAGTTCCTCCTCCGAGCATGCCGTAATTCAGAGGCCGTCGGGACATGCCCGACACACGGCGAGTACAAGCCGAAGTTTCGCGAATGAGACCGATGATTCCCGACCGCCTTGCTTTAAAGGGTCACTGGACAAAATGTAGGATTTCCAGTTTAATTCTTGTGGCATACGCCCGGGGCTCAGTTTGTCCTCCAATACCTAAATATTATATCATATCATCAAAATCGTTATGATGAGGTTAAAACCTTTTTAATGTGATGCTGGTTTGCTCTTTACAACGATAAAGTAGAAAATGTACACGGTTTGATTTTGACTCTTAGAACAACATTAGCTGCTCTGACCTCTGATAACCCGTGTGTAATGACGACCGGTTTTACAGACGCGGTGTGTACCGACTTGTTACAGTCGCGCTGGAGTGATTTGTTTACACAGAAATCACTGATGCATGAAACGCCCAAAATAAAGTAGAAAATGTGTACATTTGATACACGTTTGTGCAGTTTGATTTTGGCTCTGACCTCTGATAACCATTGTGTAGGAAAGACCGGTCTTACAGACGCAGTGTGTACAGACTTGTTGCAGCCTCACTGAAGTGTGTCTTTATACAGAAATCACTGATGCACGAAACTCCCGAAATACAATTCAAATGTCTTAATATCTCAGGGCACAGTCAAAATACATCTAAGACGAATGATGTGAGCAAGCACAAAACCGACCAGCACGATTTGGGAAAAGAATCCGTCAGAATTGCCTTGTGTCCATTGGGATGGGGAGTTAGTCTTTTTTTTCTTCTTAAAACACAGAAAACAGCCATTTGTAAACTCTCAAAAATGTTGTAACTTACGAAAGCCAGCACATTTATGATTTGGGTATGTTCAGCGACAGAAAATGCATTTTAGACTTCCACACCAGCGTTCCCGCCAGGCATACGTCTTTACGTCTTTGGACGCATTTTTTTCTGGAAAGACGCACTCGGCTCGGCTGAATGCGTCCATAACAAATCTGTAAGAAAGACTGACCTGTAGCACCACTGTACAAAATGTATCTGGAATCTTTAAAAAAAATCTGTCTTTATAAGAAGGAATTCTATCTTTACAATTTATACTTCAAATTGTTCACATTCCGGTCATCCCGGTAGTATGGGGCATGGGGCGGAGCGCGGCACGTTTTACAACTAGCGGACCCATGTCTGACACACCCAGCCACGCACCAGTCAGTCTGAATTGAGTCTGAGCTGTTCGTTGCGCAATGTAAAATTTCTTGTAGTCCGTGAAATACATCTGACAGTCAGCATTCTGTAACACTGGAAGAAATCTTATGCAGATTTTATATTCTGATTTGAACATGATACTTACTTGTCCTCATTTTCATGTATTTGTTAAAGATTTGTGGGTAATACTAGTATTGAACAAACAAACTGTTCTGCGCGAGTGTTGCACATCTCAACAAAAGTTCTCACGCTGTGGGCAGTTGATTGGCAGTCGGTATCTTTGACAGCAGTCTAGATTGGCCACCAGGTCCAAATCCAATCATCTTAATAACCAATCAGCGTTTGATAAATGTAATGATTTTCTCTGTCATTGGTTACCGAGTATTAGCGCACGTGACGTTGTTTTGTGATATTGGTAGCCGCCCGTGTCGTTTGGCAAGTTTCTTCCCTAGCTGCTAACAATTTACTATTAAATTTTCCCCATTTATCCAAGTTACAAAAAGCGGTGCGCGGTAAATAAGTGAAGAATCCAAAACTATACACTTTGTTTCTTATTTCCAAAATTTCTTTTGTTTCAAAAAGACAAAATTTGTGGCAAAAAAGGGGCCGCAATATTGTTGTCAAGCGTTGATCGAGTCGGCTGTGCACTGACGTTGGCCTCCGTGGCACATGGCGCTGCACGCCCCCCTCCCAAGACGGGCGGTCGATCGCAGCGCCCAGCACGTTGGAACGTCTTTCTGGCTACTGCTTCAAGGCTACACCGGCACTGATCACTGCCAAAGAGGCAGCAGATCGTCCTCCTTCGAGTAATGTATAACGTTCTTGGTCTATTTGAAAAGAAATCCAGCCAAAGATTTCACGCCGAAAACGGGGTTACCTGAGGTCGCAGGAAACAAACGCACGCTCGTGGAAAATGACGGCACGGCCTTGTAAAACCCCACCGATTCGAAAAATTTGAGTAAAATCATCGGGAAGAAAAAACACAAAGTGTGATGGCGTCGTGATTTTATCGTCTCGGAAAACTATTTGATGAGGGAGGGCGCAACATCGATCGCACGAGGTAGAAATTTTTTTTATTCAATGACGGAAGAAATTGGCAGAATTTTTCCATGAGCTGACGAACTGGCTAGAGCCCTGTTGCGAAGCATCAAAAATCCAAATTTTTCAGGTCTGGAGAAATTATACCCGGGCCAGATCACGGAAGGCTGATTCCCTGTGATTATAGTTTTTTTTTTAATATTTACGTATTTTTGGGGTTCGAGAGGGCGGTTGTCGATGACTGAATAACGGGAGTAAAGAGGCAACCGACATCCAATCTCAAGCGCATGATTTTCCTCTCAAATTGCAGGAAAATGTGTTTTAGAGGGTTTAAAAATCCAAATTTTCCCGGGGGAGCATGCCCCCGGACCCCCCTAGAATGCGAGCGCCTGCGGCGCTCGTCTCGCGCCTCCGGCGCTCAATGCCCCCCTCCCAGATATTTGGACGCATACTTTCAAGAACCTGGCGGGAACGCTGTTCCACACTTTAAGCATTTGTCAATCAAATCAAATCGTATCCGACGGTCAACGAGTAGATACCGAAGCTGGCCGAATGGAACCGATGATCCCCGATTGCCTTGGTCGGAAGGGTCTTTTGTCAGAATGTAGCCATACGAGTGGAACACATACCTGGGACTTGCCTGGGGCTCAGTTTGCCCTCCATTTTCTATTGATAAAAATCATAATCTCTGATGGAAGGACGCCTACTACTACTACTACTACTACTACTACAACCTAAATATCATTTTTTGTAGATATTGCATAAATGTGATGTAGGATCGTTCCTTGCAACGATGAAAATAGAAAATCTGAATATCGTTGAAGAATGAGTTTCTTAATACTAGAAAAAAACAGTCATATTGGATATCCATAGGTTAGGTGCATATAACAAAATGTGCGATATTTTAATGAATACCTTATCTACATAAGTAATAAAGACATTCCATACTTCTTTTGTGGTCAATTGATGGTAGAGACTTCATATTGGAGATATATAGATTGCTTTAGGACAGGTGAATTCAATGAAATACATCTTATGTCGAGATTCAAGTATATGCAATAATGGGAATACAAGGGACCCACCCCTCCTTGTCTGAAACAACTTCAACTGTCTTATCAACATGTTATTACGTTAATATCAATACTATGGATGGAGTTATGTACCAGACTCGTGTACTTATATCATTCTGAAACTGCATTTTGTGATGCAGATCGCTAGCGATTTCGCCCGGGGGGGGGGGGTGGTCGAGATCGCTGTGACACCGGTCCGGAACACCTGTAACGAACGTTTTCGCGTCACAGGTATGACATAAAGTCATGTACCGTATAGTTAAGTACAATGTAATAGCAGTATACACCAAAAGGCTCTATTTGAAAATGAAGAGTGGGCTTTAGACAATCTTACAATTTTTTTGGACAGTAAAACTACACTAAACATAACAATTTTAAGCAGTATAGAGAATTGCTAAACTTTCTTTCCAACACTAAGATAATGTAGGGACTTACCCCTAAATTTTCGGTCGATCTCCGTCGACCTTGTTCACAGAATGACCCTTTCTCTCTCCAGCAGTGACGTCAGGAAGACACCACTTTTGCAGGAGGGGGTCATAAATATCAGAAAATCTATGTCGCCCCCCGTCTCTGTTGAGTGTGGGCCGATGAGCTCTGATGTGCAAAGTCTCCTTCACTCCTCGTGCGAAGAAATCCTATTCTGAGTCTAGGACTTTAACACTGTCTAACGAGATGGAATGTCCCGGAGACTCTAGGCGTTTATGTTGCGACACCTCAGAGTTGACAGAGCTTGGACGTCGGTGTTCGAGGAACCTAGTTTTCAATGCACGCTCCGTTCCACCAATGTACGTTTCCTTGCATGGGCCTTTGTTCGTTGTCCCTTGGCATGCAATGTGGTACACCACGTCACATCTACTTTCTTTAGGAGTTTTGTCCTTAGGTGCCACTAGGAAATTATTGAGTGTACGTGTTGGCTTGAAACAGGTCTTAATCCTGTGCTTGTTGAAAAAAAGGGCTTCTGAGGTTCCTTTCACATAAGGCAACACAACAAAACCTCTGCTTGTTTTGGTAGAGGACCGGTAGACTTTCTGATATTTATGACCCCCTCCTGCAAAAGTGGTGTCTTCCTGACGTCACTGCTGGAGAGAGAAAGGGTCATTCTGTGAACAAGGTCGACGGAGATCGACCGAAAATTTAGGGTAAGTCCCCACATTATCTTAGTGTTGGAAAGAAAGTTTAGCAATTCTCTATAATGTATTCTACCAACACAGATGAACTTTTATGCTAATTTTAAGCAGTAATGTATCGTTTTAGAAAATGTAACACATGTGGTTCTACTATCAATTCTCACCTTCAAATAAAGACACATTATGCATTAGAAGAAGATAGGAAAGTAACATGAAACTATACACTTTTTAATCTTATAGTAAAACTTCTTCGACGAAGTCAACATATAAAGATACCATTCCTTTTCTGAAAAAAAAAATACATTAAATTTTCTAATCCGCAAAACACAGTGGGAAACTATTGCCACCAGACTATTTGAGTACTTGAGTTTAAATGTAAATATCCCATACTTTCTACCATCGGCAAAGAATTGCGTCTTTCACATTGTCATTTCAAACCTTTGATACATGTAGAAACTCTAATGTTTTTGATAACAATAGGATACACATATATATAGGATTACAGAGAGAAACACAGAGTACAACAGAAAGGAAAACTCCTCACGTATCAGAATACTGAAAGACACATAAGCTGGAAATTGTCTTATACTCAATGATAGTTTCAAGATAACAAGCGCCAAAACGTCGTGCTTGAAATGAATCCTGATTACATAAATCATCTATGTCAGGTTCTACGATAAAACACGCGAAATAACTGACTCGGCAACATTACCATGGCAGCTTAATCTTTCCCCTATGCAGCTAAGAGCACCTTCCTCCTTTTTTTAATGATGATATGAAACATCAAAACAATCCATTTTGTTCAACATGTCACAACAAAAATGCTAGTGAACCCGTAACATTAATCTGCTGAAGCAATTATATGGCCGTTAAATGAATATATAAATTATGTATATATATATGTATATCAAATTATAACAATCACAATTTACTTTTCCTTAAAGGTATTTACGCTGTTTATAAAAAGAAAACTGTTATGTAAGCAATGCCAGACATAAGTGTGGCAAGATTCCGCAGAAAATGTTTTAAGCTGCTCTGTTTATGGCCTGATTTTCATAGACACTGACTTCAGGGAGTAATAATAGCCTCTCCAGCCGTACCACACCACACCTTGCACGGATGGACAGAAGTACCCACAGTTGTCCAGGTAGCGGCCGTTGAGGTAGGAGTAGCCGCAGTGCCTAAACCACCAGCCGACCTGTCCGTACTGCTGAGAACAATGGCCGCTGCTGACATCATTGTCCCTGTCCACAGTGGAGAACCTCTGCCCGTTGTTGTAAGCCATGGAATCTCCCGCGGTACCAGAATAACCAGAAATGTGCAGGCGGTACCCGTCCGCCTCACTGGACACCCTGGATGGGAACGGTACGTCATACATTGCAGAATGCTATTGTGAAGATTTCTCATCCATGCAGGTATTAAATAAAATTGGTTTAGTTCAATCTATACAATGAGAGTTTCAGACGTTTCTTTTATCAGGAAACCAAAATAAATGATTACATAAGAACAAGCTCAAAACTAGCGAAGTACTTCGTCATGTTCAGTAGACCTTGTTCGTTACTGTTTCAGTAGCACCACGGGTTGATTGATTTGATGCATTGATGAATATATATATATAGGGGTGAGTGGAGAGCACGGCACACAGTGCTATAACGGTGGTGGATGTTTAGAATATATGCTTTTGCATAATCAGTTTTTGCAACAGTCAAAAAAATCTGAGCCATGATCACAATAGCCCTTGTGAATATTGCTGTGCAGTGCAAAACTGAAAAGGTAGATTCAATTCATAATGTAGAAAAACGATAAACAACGTTGACATTGATCTTAACAATGCATCCTTTAACACTAAGTTTTTCAACCATTTTTAATTGCATGCTTCCCCATTCATTTTGCTAATGGAAACAACATAATTTGCATATTCTCACCTGAAGGTGTTGTACTCTGCGAACCTCGTGGCGCCATACCAGTCCTCCAGGACAATTTTTAATTTGTAGTTTTTCCGTGTGGTCAGGAGGTGGATGTTGTCGTTCCCCAGCCAGTATTCTCCGTTCTTGTTCCCAAAGCCCTGTTTGTACTCCTCCCAGTTCCGGTTAAAGGGAACCGACCCGTCCCGCCGCCGCTGGATCACGGTCCACCCGCCTCCTGTACAATCGCGTACATGCCAAATGAGAGGAGAAATGTTACATAATTGCCGTGTGACAACTCAGAAGTTTGTGACTTCTCAGACCATCAAAGAACTGAATGTTGATGTACAGAAATTTCACAACCAACATTGCTGTTTGAAAGTTGACATGGAAATTGAGGATATAGAAAAACTTAAGTGAGAAGACTGGGAGACTTTGCGCAAAACTGTATTCAATGTTGGTCATAATTACGTTTTCAATCACAAATCACCAATTTGATTGGCAGACGATCAAATCGAGATGGTTTAAGGTTCCTATTTTAATGCAAATAAATAAAAAAAAATAAAACAGCTTTCATCGTTCCATTTAATTTAAGTATTTTGCTAAATACCTTAACAACGCAAACCAACAGATTCCAAAGTTTCACTTCAGCATTACCTTCGTTATCCATGTCACAGTACGCCTCCACACTGGTGGATGACACATTGAGGGTGTAGACTCCACTGGTGTTCTGTCCTGCCGCATGGTATGCCGCACAATCTAATGGATGGGAAATACAAAACATACAAAACTGTCACTGAATTGCTGAAAGGAGGCTTAAGATGAAAGTGAAAGTGTAAGTGTAAGTGAACTTTTGCTCACTGGAGAGCTAAATCTTCAGCTGGTTGTGACCGGAGAGACAGACGTACATGTGCATGTTGTGCAAAATCAATGTACCAGGAAAATCGCCTTCCCCCTTTTTAACAAACAATGAAGTGAATGTCCCACGGCTTAAATCCTGCCCTAAGCACAGCTACCCTTTCCAGTGACATGCATGTGACATCAACATTCAAGTAATGAGTAGTCAAAACCTACCCTCAAGTATCGGATCTTCGGTTGTCTGTGGCTGGGCTGTCGAAGATACTGAAAGAAAGATCACACGATTGTCGCTCACAAACTCACAGTTTGTATTTTTCACATGGTAGCAACCAGAACGTAGTTATCATCAAATACAGACTATGTTGGGCACATGCATGTTTCCGTCACTCGAACGACAGATTTCTGGCTGCCTTTGCATCACCATTTTGCTTATGATTCAATCTCCAGAAATAATAAAAAGAACATTGTTGTAAAAAGTGTGGTTCGAGAGGCAGATAGGTCAAAGTTAGTACATATTCTGCTAATCTGGAGATAGGTAAATTTAGTGGAAGCATTATATCAAATACCCTTTTTATTCATCTTGCATTTTGAATGCATAAATGGCACCATCTCCCTGTCGAATAAAGTACTGTAAACGTTATTCGCCTTCGGCATAAATACATTATAACCGTATTTTGAAAATCCTCGGACACATTTACTATCACTAAACAAAGACAGCAGGTGGTATAAATTTCCTGGAACTTTTGACAAACGTCACGTGTCCGCAAGGTCACGTGGCCTAGGCGATGTCGTCTGACCAAGAACGAATATAGAAGCATGCCACAGACTATAAGACAATGACAATGAAGTTTATTGCATATTCATGCCCCGTTGGGGCTAAATGCAGTCAGTTTGGTACAAAAGGTAGTAAACGCAAAGTTATACAATTTCACATACTATAGTTTATATATAAGAACGAAATGACAAATGTACGAAAATATCTCACCTGTTTCCCCACAATACGCTAGAGAACACGCAGGAGCCCCAGGCAGCTTGTACACGTAGTAGCCGGCAGGGCAAGCCCTCACCTGGATGGATACCTGCCACCTGCAAGGGTTATTGTACCAGTAACCGCACACCTGACGGGACACCTCTCCGTCCCCAACTGTTGGATGTGCTCCGTTCAGCCACATCGGGGCGGCGGTGCCACAGGCGCGAGTCGTCGCTGGGCGCTGGGTCGGCATTTGAGTTCCGGCCGGACCCATGAAGCGGTACCACTCGCCGTTGAAGCCACTGTCACACTGATTGACGTCTCCGTGGTTGACGTTCCTCCATGCTTCATCCAGCACTCGGTACACACCTGGGCTGCATGGGCCTGAATTAGATGCAGGAATGAAAAATCAATTCGGATTTCTGAATTCTGAACACGGATCGAGCTGTAAACGACATTGATTGCAAATTGGGCTTTCTGTTATAGTTGTTTTTCATTATTCTTGTGAAAAATCGTGCTGTCCAGCAAACATTGCGCCTAACTAATCAGTAGCATGAGTTCTTATAACATCATCCAGTATGTAGTTTGGTAATCATTATCTTCAATCGAAATAATGTATATAATGTTAATACATGTAGCTGTGTTTGAGTGCTTAATCAAGCAATTCTTCTTCTTTCGTACTGCCAGCCTCTTTGTAGAAATTAAGGGCGGATTGCTCAATTTTCACAGATAAACTTATTAATAATAACACACACAATACCACATAAATAGATAAAGGTACATGATACACTGTAACCGGATTTCTCAAAATATGGAGAAAGTGTAAATGAACACGTTTTGCTCACTGCATTACATACTGGTCGTCAAAGCAAAAGGAAAGGCAGACGTAATCATAAATGTCACGCTGGTTCAATGTACCGGGAAACTCCTCTTTTGTCGACATACACAATGACGCGAATGTTTTAACGTCCTGTCGTTAGGAGTGCTACTCTTTCCTGTGACATGCATGCCTGTGAGACAGTGGCCGGGATTTTAAATCTCTATCTTGAGGTCCAAATGCAGAGTTGCTCATAAAACTTAGACCGTTTGCTACCAGCAAATAGATCAAAATTCCAAATTTACTAACATCCAGATATTGGTAAAGACGTCTGAGTAAATGATAGCGAGCTAAATGACAATGACATCAACATAAAAGTAATGAATAGCCAAAACTTACCATCGGTTATTGGATCCTCTGTTGTCAATTCAAAGGGTAAACCTGTCGTTGCTTGAGGTGCTGCAAGAAAGATCACAAAATTTGTGAAACCGTTCCCGGGATCCCCCTCTCTGTCGTTACTTCTGAACAGTGAACACACATTACTTCATGCATTTTGGTTGAATGTTAGGGAGAAAAAAGAATCTGTATTTCCGGCAGAGAGAGCTACTAAAGGACACTGACATCAACATAAAAGTAATCAATAGCCAAAACTTACCATCGGGCTGACAACAGAGGATGCCATACCCGAATCGGGTATGGCATCCTCTGTTGTCAGGTCCTGTGGCCATGACATCGACGTTGTTTGAGGTGCTGAATGTAATTAAAAAAAAGATCACGGCACTAAACTTTGTTGTTCACAAATTCAAGGTTGGTATGTTTCACATGGTAGCAACCAGAAACCAATCAAGTGCGTAATTATCGTCAAATCAATTCATAAAACAGACTATTTAGACACACGCATGTTTCGTTACTCAGAATGACATTTCTGGGTGCCTTGGTATCACCGTTTTTTTTAATGAAATACTCAGAAATAACAAACAAGATTGGTGTGAACGAAAAGTCTGGTTTGAGAGGCCAATAGATTTAGTTTCTATATTCTGTCAATCTGATCATGAAGATTGGTCAACCTAGGGGGAACAACAGGGGAAACATAGCACATAAAAGTCTCTGAGTAAAAGTCACTGTGTGTGTGCAAGTACGTTTCCTTGGACTCATACTACAGTTGTGTATCCCGAAATGTGATTTGTATTCATTTAAATCAAGTGAACATTAGGACGCACTGTACGCCAAGATCAGGCGAAAATGGGGTAGATGTAGATAGAAGATGACACTTATCTATTTGTTTGCTTCTGTTTAAAAATGGCATAACTTATACGAAGTGGAAATAAATCCCAACGGACCTGCATCGCCTCGCCCGCCTTTCTATGGGATGATGCGGACGTATTTAATCTAGCTTTCCTCAACAATCATCTGTTGGCAAAGTTTTGAGTTAAGATCCGCTTTATGTAGAATGAGGATAAGTGCTCATTCGCTAGAAATAGAGAGGGGCAGGTACAAAAAACTGTCCGTTGACGAGAGAACGTGTAAATATTGTTCAGGGAAAGCAGTGGAAGATGAACTACATTTCATTTGCCAATGTTCACATTACATTTCCGAAAGACACAAACTTTTCCTTAAAATCTGCAAAACTTTCCCAAGCTTTTATCACTTTACCGACCAACAAAAATCAATCTTTTTGCTTAATTCGTCCAACCCCTTTATATATGAAAATGTTGGGCAATTCATCTCCTACTGCTTTCGAAAAAGAAGTCAAACCCATCAAAAAGCTTAAGTAGAAATAGATCTAGATTAGTCGTTATTCCATTTTGATTTATCTACGAGTATCATTTTCTTTTGTTAAGTATGATTATGTATATCAGTATTGCTTTACTTTGTATGCAATTAGCTTTCGGGCATGAATTTGCAATAAAGATTATTAACTAGATTCTAAAAATATTAAGGCTGACAATGCAAGTTCAGTAGCAAATGGTTACATACTAGGCAGTTACAGCTCTACATTTGCTAACGGCCAATGTGCTTGCTTCTGTAATAACATTCCCTAAGTAGAATTATAACGCTAATCCACCATTCCGCTCATTAATTTGCCAATGGAGGTAAACATGTTGCTTTGTCAAGGACAACACAGTTTACCTGACAGAGTGTCATTATAAACAACATGACTTAATAAAACTGAACTGGGCAAACAGCCACGTATAAAACGTCTACTTTTACCAGAGACAGAAAGCCAGTTGTCTTACGAGGGGGTGTTGCAGGAAGCGGGTCCGGTGTTGGTGTTGTTGAGCAGCAGCACTGTAAAAGCACATCATGTGGCGGTCATTTCTATATTTATATGCAAAAAAAGCGATTGCTTTGTCTTTGTAGAATGGAATGTATAGACGCCAGAGGTCTTCAGTGAAGAACGAATCAACAACTGACCAGAGAACAATTTATCTAATTCAACAGTGACTGATGAGCACCTTTTATCATCACCACACGTGCACTTTAATGGCATCAACCTGTACTTACCGATCCCGGAGGCCCGGGCGGCCCAGTCGGACCGGGAGAGCCGGGAGGACCGACTGGTCCAGTAGAGCCATCTCTCCCGTCCCTCCCGGGTTCTCCCTGGTTCCCAGCCAAACATCCTGAGCAGACAACAACATTCAATTCGACGAAAATATGGCATGTATGAAGCTATCCAAAACCTAGTTATTAGGAACATCATTTTAATTGACTGCAGATTGAAAACGTAAACCCATGCCATTATGCAAATACATGTACAAACATGAAGCATGAATATGAATGAATTCATACAAAAGATGGGTAAGGGAAAATGCTGAAATAGTAACTCAGGACAACAGTATCTTGTATGATAAATGAGTGGAATGCAAGTGTATGAAAGTGTCAGTTGCAACTTAAAACAACTTACGATGAAAAGGTTTCTAAGATCAAATTTGCAATTGATTTGATACAGTGTTTAAACAAGGCGTCTACGTATATAAAGACCAATGGAATTTGTATGGATAAATGAGTAGAGTCACGCAATGTTTATGATAAATTTGAATACAATTTATGCGGATAGTTAGTGGTTGAATCATATCCAAATGAGAGTCATCCCTACCCCCAAGAGATGTCGGCAGTGTAATCTTGTTCGCAAATTTCCCCATGTTAGACACAGATCTCTTAGCTCGGCGATGCACTTCAGCTCCGTACAGGAAGGCGGCGCTCTTGTCACGCCCTGCTCCATTCTGCTGATCACCAGCGCTCGGGCCCTGAGGACTGACCTGTGGGGCGACATTAGACGCACTCAGTTAACTTTGTATAACTAAGCTGCACACGATTAACCCGTAAGGATGACAATGTCTTTTGAAGATGATCTTGTCAGTCACGTAGTCTCGCTCGTCAGGGTGACAGGTTGGCGAAGGTCCAACTCTGCCAATCCTGCCCTTTTGACTCGTTTATCGGGCCTGCTGGTCTAGACTAGAGGCCGCAGGGATACATTTTCTGGTCAATGCACCCGCGCGCATACGGTAAGCTTTGTGTCAAGGCGCCATTATCAACTTAAGAACACGTCAACTCAAGAACACGTCTGCATTAAAATAGTGATGCTCTGACCACATGAAAATGTTGATAATTCGTGTTTTTCTCAATCAATTTTCCCTTTGTTTCTAATCTATTACATAAGTACATTTGAGATTTATACAAATCTGGGATAAAGCATATTTTAGAGAAAAGGTACCTGGTCAACAGATAACAATCTATCATCACAATGACTTTACTTTGCTTTTCACCATGTCTTTTCTTGGATAGGGGCGTCGGTATCATCGGCAGTCGACCAGGAAATAGTTTACAGTTCATTACCTCCAAATGTGGTGCGTCAAACCTCATGATCTGGGCTTTTTCACGGTGTTCAGATACGTTTTGCGGGTAGAAATGCTAAATAAAACAATCTGCACACAATTCAGTACATTAGACTCACCACCCGGATCCATTGGTCCGAAAATGTTTCTCGTTAGGAGGTAGTCTAAAACTATTGTTTAATGGTCTAACCTGCACATCCAGGAGTTCTCTCCACTGTTGCATCTCCTGCATCTGCGATTCCATTTCTTTCAGGTGCATTTCAGTTTCCTTCAGGTGCGACAGCCGGGCTTCCATTTCCTTCAGGTGCACTTTCATTTCGCTTAGCTGCGCCAGCCGAGACCTTTCGCCGAGATCCGCCCCCTGCCTTACCAGTACAAACATGGTGACGAAGCTCACAAGTACGGCCACCGCGGCTACCATCAGCGCTGCGATTGTTCCCAGCCTGTCCCGCTCTGCCCCGTGCGCCGAGTACGTCATTTCGAGGTTTCCGGATCCTATATATTCTTATTATATTTTCGCGAAAAAAAGGTAACTGCACGTAAATCTGCAGGCAGACCGATCGTGCCCAAGAGACCGTCCGCGACTGACTGACTCTCAAGATATGATATCACTTTGAACCCAACAGTTCCCTTATTGGTTAGAAACATCGTAAAATGCCCATCGCCTCATACGTCATTCATAATATTAGCGATACCTGGCGATTCGGAGAACGTCGAAGACCATCGGGTCCGAACCGAAGTTTGCCGAACCGTACCCGAGTATTAACAACTGCCAATTTCAAGTCTTTCGGCACAAGGAAGAAATACCGATCTAATTGGTGCACTAAGTGCCTGAGGGTCGGTTTGTCCTAAAAGAAGAATGTCCCTTTAAATAACTCAAGTGTTTTTATTTGTAGTTTAGTTTTTGCAAATGTGATGTAGGTTTGTTCTTCTAAATTATGGAAATATGATATGTACTTGCTTGGAACGGATACTGTAGTTTTATTTGGGGTCTTATTCTGTCAACAATTAGTTGGGTCACTGGAACCAGCAAGAGGTCGTGTTTTGTCTGTTACAGTGTTACAAACGGAGTCTTTAATAGCGCTTTAAACGTGGGGATGGAATATCAACGGAAGATCTGTAGTAAAACAAGCGAAAGCGAAGACGCAACTTCGCATTTTTGTTGTTTATATATATATAATTACAGGTAGTCCTCTAACATTGTTCAAAACTAAATGCCACATTCACACGCCTGGTTTCCCATTGTGGAGGTTATAGTCCCGTGAAAGATTCTGAACGGAAGTGACGTCGTTGTTCCTGTTGACATTTTGAAAACCGCCATTGCGAGACAGCCATACCTGTTGTTATGCTGACATGATCATATCTCTTCCATTGTGGTTTAACCTTTCATAAATGTTACGTTGGTTTGTTGAAATGATAAAG
Organism: Branchiostoma floridae; assembly: GCF_000003815.2. Lineage (NCBI taxonomy): Eukaryota > Metazoa > Chordata > Leptocardii > Amphioxiformes > Branchiostomatidae > Branchiostoma > Branchiostoma floridae. Next base: position 30,241,964 of record NC_049981.1, read on the forward strand.
ATCGGAAGGGCAAAATCTAGACACGGTTACTCCTGTTATATTTCAGCTCTTATAATGTCAACATGAGTAGCACCCTGATCTGTGACCCCACCTCACCCATGTTCAGGGCGGACCGGTTTTAGATACGGAGGGCGGAGCCTGTTACAGCCGTGGTGTGTTTATTCAGAAATCACGGATCCATTAAATACCCCAAAATACAACTTCGATGTCTTTATGAGGCATGATAAAGTAAGAAAAATTCGCTTAAGACATATGATATAAGCAAATACAGTAACACTTTGGACGAAAATGACAGATTTTTTGTTTTATGATTTTTAGCTTTTGTTTGGGGGTGGGGCGTAGTCGCCATTTTTTCATCAAACACAAAAAATGGCCAGTTTGTCTTTTAAGATGTTTAAAGACGTTCTACTCTTTGAAGCCTTCGTGTGCGTGATCACGCACGCAGTGAGAGTCTAGAAAATGTGTGCCGAAAGAATCTGAAAAATGTGAACGGCGCCATTGGTATGCCCAGTATCACACACAATGATGTATGCTGTATTTCTACGGCATGTTTTTACTTTAGCACAACCAGTCCTATATTGTACAGGATGTTGTATACTTTCTTGTCAATACGGACGACATGTACTTCGCTTGAACAACGGAGAATGTCTCTCACACTTCCAAAGGTCAGGTCTATGATAATACGGAGATGGTCGGAGATATCCGACAGACGACGAGTACGAATCGAAGTTGGCCGAATGGGCCCGAAGATCTCCGACTGCCTTGCTGTGAAGAGTCACTGATCATGTTATCGTTGTGACACTCGGGGGCTCAGTTTGTCAAAGTCAGCGTTTTTACAACTCAAAGAATTTCTTTATTTGTAGTTAACATTCTCCACAATGTGGTGACAAATCAGGAGTTGGTTCGTTCCCTGCAACGGCTACAGCAGTTTGAATTCTTATGCCAACATCAGTGTCACTCTGACCTCTGACCTCCTCACCGATGCACAGGGAAGACCGGTTTTAGAGACGCATACTGCATCGTGTAGCTGCATGTACAGTCGTGTGCGGAGAGTTGTGTTTATACAGAAGTTAGTGATGCATGAAATGCCCCAAAATACATCTTTAACGTCTTATAATGTCTCATCGAACAGTTTTCAGATACATCTTAGACCCAAACCAGTGACCCTTATCCGAGAGGCAGAGAGCTGGTGGCTGTTACGTACAGCAGGAGAGGTTAGACTGACTTTATACACGTTAGACTTTTGTGTTTATACGTACCCCACTGAAGTATGACTCAACCTCTTGAAGTCGAAGTTGTCTGGGCAATACTCACTGGCCGCCATTCTTACAACTGTGCAAACGTAACACCCCATTGCCCTTTGGAAACCTATCCACAATTGTGCCCTCCTTTGATGCGGACGCATTTTGAAGGTGTGTTCGTCGTATCATACTATGCAAGCAGAGGTTGGGCTCCGTCGGTTTTGGCGTTTTTAGGCGTTTTTATCGGGCCCCTTTATTTTTTACTGTGCTCTTTTCGGCCACGAGACACCAAGAAAACAATATAGAATAGAAAGTCCGATAAAACCGACTAAAAAACGTTTAAAAAACAGTCGGATCCTAACCTCTGCTTGGAGTGTAGTCATATTATGGTGATATTGCCACATGGGAGGGGGGGTTCAGGCCAGCACCAACTTTCATGTCGTATAACAAGTGTGGCTAGAGCCACTAAACTTGGTGACTTTTCCTGACATTTAGTAAGCTACAATATCTACCCACACTGGAAGCCAGGCATATCTAAATTATTTAAAAAAAATGATTGGAGAAAATAACAAAACAGTGACGCAGTGAACGAAGCCCACAGTGACGCAAGCTTGATGCAAGTGCGGTGAGAGTGCACCTTTATCTGTATCTGTATCTTTCTAGCCGGTATAACCGCCCTTCGGCGTAACATACCAGCTTCGCAGGCACGCGGCACGGCAGCAGCTGGTTATATTACACCGAAGAACCTGTCACACCTAACTTTTGCACATCTATCTGCAAGCGTTCTTTAAAACTATCCAGCGATGATGCCCCTACTGTGCTTGGTGATAGCAAATTCCACTCTACGATAGTTTGTCCTCTTACTCGTCGTCGTTCTCATACCTGATAACCTGTAGTACAGCTTAAGTATCTTTAGCAGCTGCAATCATCTCTATTCTGATATCTGTAGCCTGCTAGCCGATTCTTGTCAGCAGCCGGGAGACACCAGACTTCTCTGGGGTGGAGGTAAAACGTAATAATCATATACCAGGCTGCTCTCCGTGGCATGTAACGTTACCTGCATGTGGTCTCCACTACGACGTTACTGCGTAATCATACTCTTCCCTGTCTACCCGCCTTCTCTGGTCATGAATACTGCCTGTGAAAGTAGCTGGAAGGCAGCTCAACAGCAAATACAAGCGTCACTACCGAACTAGTTACCGTCTGGGCTCAACTGTCTACCAGTCTTCTGAAGAAGCCCTGGGGTTTGCCACAAGGAAAATCAAAGACTGGTTCGCGAAGTCCAGCCAAGAAGAGAAAAACCGAACTAGTTACATTTCTACAGCGACGATCCGGATAATCCCCTCGTCATTGGATGACAAGTTTGCAAAGCGTGGGCAAAGGTTTCAACCCGAAGATTTGTCTGCAACTTGTAGAAAAACAAAAACAGCTGCGTCATACCCCGCTGATCTTTCCATATAAGGACAGAGTTTCAGCGCTTCTCCCAGACTTATCGCGGTATAATATTCAATATGCATGCATCTTGCACTTATTTCAGACTGCGCACTCTTTGCTTGCCACAGTACAGCAGAAATGTACGAGCAAGCAGAGCCCGTGCGGACCCCTTCCTCCGGCCCCGGTAGCGGCCAAACCAGCGGGCCGCCGCCCGTACCCCCTCATGTCCATCGGGGTGGTTCCCGCGGGCGTGTCCGTCTTGGTAAGGGTGCTGACAAGTGGCAAGGAGGCCGAGAAACGTCCACAGACACGTACGAAGAAGCCGAGACCGTGAAACGTTGCGCCACGTACACGTCTTCAGGTAGCTTTTTCCTTTGTATCTTGAATCTGTAAACTGGATTCTTTCTCGTGTGCAATCGGAATAATTTTTGAAGTATTGTAGAATATGATCCGTCCCTTAAGCTAAGTGCACAACCCGCCGTGCGTGCAAATACGTGCTGTCTGCGTACTAAAACGTGGGCAATCTTTTGGGATCCGTAATTGGTAAGTACTCCCTCCGTACGAACTCGAAGGGAATCCGACAGATTCTGGATCACGCAAACACGCCGTAGAACTTTACGTGCAGGCCTACCAAAAAACGCACGGGCAAATTGCACGTACGGCGGGTTGTGCCCTTAGCTTTACATAATTTCTGATCATCTGACGGGAGGATCACGGTGAAGGCTGGTTAATATCAACACAATAACGTAGGCTCTGCATTTTGTCACGTAGACAGAGCAATGGACTGCGATAATGCCGCTATGATTTTACATATACTGGCCTTGGGCCACACTGACTTAATTTTATGGATGAAATCCGCGCGCGCATTTTAGTTTTCGCCTGTTCTCAAAAAACAAAACAAAAATCACCTCCTCCGAGGCTCCACCCAAGTCCGGAAATTGCCGACCCAAAGGGCCAGCATATATCTGTTTGTCGTAAAGCTCCCCAAAACGTGCTGATTTTGTAGTAAATCGTGCTTCTGTACATGCGTCTTGCTTTGCCGCGAATTCTACATCTGGCAATATGACCATGATTAGACTACTCTCCAAGCAGAGGTTAGGCTCCGGCTGTTTTTTAAACGTTTTTTTTTAGTCGCTTTTATCGGACTTTCTATCTTATACTGTTTTCTTGATTCTCGCAGCCGAAAAGAGTACAGCAAAAAATTGAGAGCCCGATAAAAAAGCCTAAAAAACGTCAAAACAGCCGGAGCCTAACCTCTGCTTGGAGAGTAATGATACGACAAACACACCATCAAAATTCGTCAACATCAAAGGAGGGCATTACTGTGGATAGGTATACAATCGCCGGGATGTTACATTTGCTCAGTTGTACGAAAGACTGTGGACGGCCAGCGAGTATTGCCCAGACAATTTCGAATTCAAAGAGTTAGACGTTCTATCCAGAAACTAGAACGATTAGAGAAATTGATGGGAGAGGAGTTGAGGTCAGTTCGATTGCCAAACCATGTATGTTGAGACTGCCCTTTAACTTATTCTTATCACAGTCGTATATCATTTACAGTCCTTAGAACCATATACCTTCTAATACTAGTGTACTTCTTTGATAGTTCCTGTCAATATATCAAATATCGGTTACTTCAGCTGAGTCTGCCAAGATGAAAAATACAACCTACATGTGCCTCCTACACATAAAGACTTGTTGTTTCTCTTGATACACCGTGTTCTGTGGTTCAATTCATAATGCCAGCTTTATGGTCCTGTGGTTTAGCAACATTTTTTCTCTTTGCTGGATTTTTATTTTTTCGCCAGCGCGCATTAATTTTGGGGTCTCCAGATGATGGCATCCATAAAATAAAGTCGGTGTGGCCTTATAATTGGAACCTACGAAGCAAACAAAGGGAGGCCAAAGCTCTTCATTGAGAGCACGATATAAGTGGTGAACGCTTGTTTTAAACCTTTATTTAGCCTTCGTTGAAGAGATTCATTAGTCACGTATGTTCACAGTTAATAGAATTTTTCGTCAATCAGTGACTTATCAAAGGTAAGTAGAACGTACCTCCAAATTTTCGATGGCTATCCAGTCCATCTTGTTCACGGAGTGACCTAGTTCTCGCGAGAGTTGCGAGAACTAGGTCAAGACTTGCGTGGATCTTCTGTCCCCCACCCCGCCTCCTTCCGGAGTAAGGGTAAGTAGGACTTGGGCAGCTCCCAGCCATCATTCCGATTCAGCTTTGCACCTTCCAACTGGATGTGAACTGCTTCTTTAACTTTTCTGTGTGCTTTATTTAGCCTTGATTTACATACAAAGTAATCCCTTCGGCCTGAGCCGTTTTTCAAGGGTTCAAGGTTTGGACGAGGTCAAGAGGTCAATCCATAACGCATAGTAATTTACAATAATACAAAAAAATGCTATTCCATAATCGTGTTCCCTTATTCAGTCCATAGTTACTCATTTGTGTTTCGTAACATGTTCTTTAAAGTTACTACCGAGTTTGCCTCTCGTACGTTTGGTCTTAAACTGTTCCATCGCACTGCACCTGAGTAGGATATTGATATTCTAAACACTTCCCTACGAACGATTGGTACATACAACAAGCTTGACTCGCTTTGCCGTGTTGTTCTAGCTGGCCTGTCTCTATACAGTAGGTGAACATGTCTCTCATGTAAGTTGGCAATAGGTTATTGAGAGACTTGTACATCAGCAAAGTCTTCTGGTGTTTATGTATAGATTTGATGTCCTTCCAGCCTAATTGGGTCAGTACTTCCGCCGAGGGTGTTCTGAACGGGGCTCTCAGGATCAGCTTCCCGGCCCTGTTCTGCATGCGTTGGAGTTTCAGTCGGTCTTGCTCCGGTGCGGCATCCCAGACAGTACTTCCATATATTATATACGGAAGGAATATGGTGTTGTACAAAGTACGAAGTGTAGACGGAGATACAAAGGGACTTACATGCTTCATAATACTCAATGATCGTCTAAATTTGGGACATTTTCAGTTCAGGCGACTGTCAATGTATATACCTAAGTACTTATACATGCTACACAGACTTATAAACTGGCCATTGATAGCCAATCTAGGGTTGTTGCAGTTTTTCAGACCTTTGTCTGTACCCAGTAGCATGCACTTACATTTCCCTTCATCAATGGACAGGGAATTCACTGCAAACCATTTAGATAACCTTTCGAGATCTGTCTGAAGGGCGGTCTCAATGGTCCCAGAATCCTTGCTGCTGAAGTGAATAACCGTGTCATCGGCATACACTGAAATTTCACAATTTACATGAATAGTAATTTACATGAATAATGAATAAAAGTGGTCCCAAAATCGAGCATTGTGGAACGCCGTACTTCGCCGCCGCTTTCAAATCCAGTTCGAGCGGGAGTAAAGAAAGTCAATATTAGTTTATTTATTTGCAAAATCATGCCCGAGGGCTAATTGCATACACAGTCTCAAGAACTAAGAGAGGTAAGTACATAAAACTAGTGTCTAATCAACTACGTGATACTATGAATACTATTGTCGGGTTTGACTTCTTCTTTGAGGGCAGTGGTTAATGAACTGTCCCACGTTCTGTATGATGGTGGGATTTTGTGCTTTTAGTAGAAATGTAGTCTTTTGGTGATCATTTAGGTGGTAAAAGCTTGGCGAAATTGTGGCAACTGTTTGAAATAATGTTTTTCTTTCGGTTTCATAGTGGGTACACTGACTGATAAAATGTGTTTCATTTTCCACTGCATTCATTGGACAATATGTACACAATCTCTCGTGGACAGGGAGCTGTTTATAGCGGCCCCTTTCTATCTCTAACGGATGTGCGCTTGTTCTTGACAAATATTGACAAGAACTTTTTTCGACAGACCGCTCGTATCCGGGTGGAGCAATCGACCGTCGTGCTCGCTGGAGCTTCATCGGCTCCCGCCAAACCTGTGTGACCGCGGGAATTGTCGTGTTGCTGGGCCTAGTCGCTGTCGGGCTTGCCCCTCTCACCTTCATCAATAGGAAGGTGAACACTTTATTGAGTGTCGAAACGTTTATTCTCTTTTCCTTAGAGTAGTTTTCATTGTTAAATAAATTCTATTTAAATTTTTTTTAAATGAATGAATGAAAGACCTTTATTGTACATTCGTGCTCCAACAAGCTAAGTACAGGTCGTAGCGATAAGGTACAGCTTCAGCTACAGAGACTACTATGTGCTACTATGTACAGGTTCAACTTCTTCTCGCTTCTTAAGACAGTTGTAAACACCTTCTGTAGTTGATGTTTTAAAGTCTGGCATCCTGGACCGTTTTTAGGAAATATCGGAACTGACCGTCACCCTTGACGCCTTGAAACGCGACCTGGACAGCATATCTCAACTGTCCATCGCCTTGAAACGCGACCTGGACAACGAGCGGAACCAAAATGCCGTCTTGGAGCAGCGTCTTCACGAGATAACCAAGACACCAGGCAAGTTGAAATGACCTTAGAAACCTTCGATTCAAAGGACAGAATGTTTCCAACACTTTTGAATCCTGATTTTATTAAAAATATAGTCCGTAACTGTAGTTGTACTTTAACAGGGCCACCCGGAATGTCCCAGTCTACAAGCCCTGCCGGACCGGCTGAACATGCAGGTGAGGCACTCATTTCAGTACTACCAATGCACTAACTCCCTCTTATTCACTCACTCACTCGCTGTCTCACTCACTCACTCACTCACTCACTCGATTATACTTTTCCACGGTTACCGGTCTTGCCCACTACAACCATGCAGATATTCCGTTTATTACAGATGACAGCGAACGCTCGCCGTGGCTTTCGAAGCACTAGTAATTTTCTAAAAAATTATCTTTTTCACAGTTCATCTTGATCCCATCACTTAACCCCACAGTGGGATAGTCCATTTCCTGACGTCTTTAAATTGATATCAAAGTCCCCAGGTTAATTTGAGGGGCAACGGGTCTTCCCCGAAATTATGTAACAACGTGTCCATTTTTCTGGCGTCTTTCCTCGAATGAGAAACCGCACCCACTGACCTTTCACTAGACTTGATGGAACTCAGACATAGTGCATTGATATTGGTATACCATTCTCCTACGCAGAGACATCCAACGGCGCTAGAAGACCACCGCTTGTCTGAAGTCTGCCTGCATCTCAACTGTCACGATCAGTTCCTGACCGCCCTGCTTATAGATATTAATGAGCTTACCCTTATATATATATATGCGAGATCACTTTTGAAAACTAAAAGGCTTATTCTCTGATTGGCTGCCAGCTGGTTTGTGACGACGCCCACAGGAACTAATCGTGACGGTTGAGATAGCAGAGTACAGACAAGCGACGGTTTGCTGGCGCCGTTGGATGCATCTGCGTAGGAGAATGTGGTATACCTGCACAGGAATCCCGCTCATTCAGGTTTCCAGATAATGTCCGTCTTATTTGAAAGGGTTTCATAATATCTACTTGCGACGGCAAGACTTGAGCCTTTAGTTTTATGAACTCCTGCAACCTGATGACATCCCGAGGAAAGTACTTGATCGAACTCAATACATTATTGACAAAGACGAATCATTTTTCTTGTCGTTTCGGCAGGTTATTTGCAAAAGATATTCTTTCCGGCTCCACGAAGCGTCAGTAACTACGCCAAGCTGGGGACAACATTGGACCAGGACTTAAGAAGCTTTACTTTATGTCTGCACATACGCACCGACATGAGGTCCACCAGCCATCCAGGTGTGGTCAGCTATGCTGTACAAGGACAAGACAATGAGCTACTCTTCTTCAATAACGGAGGGATCGGATTCACAGTAAGTTAGCAATCACAAACCTCTGCTATCTAACTCGCCACTAATCTTTTTTTTCTCAATACTAATTTAGCATTGTATGCTGTAATTTCAGAGGTAAACCTTCAAATATATTTTCCAGTTGTACGTACACGGTAAAACTGCTGCTCTTGGTGCCTTGCCTGTTTGGAATGGTGAGAGGCATGCAGTATGTGCCACCTGGCGCAGCAACGATGGAACCTGGCAGGTCTACACTGACGGCGTTCTTCAGGCTTCCGGCTGGGGGCTGAACGTAGGAGGAAAAGTGCGCAGTGGCGGAACATGGATCCTTGCACAGGATCAAGACACAGTTGGGGGAGGGTTCGACCGGAATCAAGCGTTCAGTGGAGAACTGTCACAGGTGAACCTCTGGGACCGCGTGCTGACTCCAGCTGAGATAGGGACAGACTTCTGTGGTCAACATGGCAACGTGATTGACTGGGCAACCACTGACATCAAGGTTTTGGGACAGGCCACTAATGACGAATATCGCTGCGGTAAGTACCGTACTTAACTTATTACCTTCGCCTAGAAGGTTATGTTTTCAGTTGCCACGGTGTATTGGCTATGCTGTGGGTTTGTATGTATGTCAACAGCACAAAATTCAATTATTGCATCCCATCACTAATAATGTATATGACTCTTCACCCGTCTCGACACATAGTTCCATCACGAAAACCAAGCCAAGGACGTTCGATGGCTCTTTTTTTTTACTTAGTGGTCACCACGTAACAAAACCTGAGGTCATTTCAATGTGCGACCCGAAGGACACTCCAGGGTTACAGGTTACATTGTAACTGTAACAGCATCTCTTCTCCCTAGGTCAGAAGCGTCATGATTGAGAACAGCCCAATTGATCATTTAGCGTTTGGGGGGGGGGGGGCGTTTGGATCATGGACATATAGATATTTGTATTGCAGGCGTATATCGATCTCGAAGCAAATGTTGAGAGACAGAATCGTGTAGTTTGCCTAGCTGACAAACGGACTTTGTTTTGAATCAATTTACTAGTATTTGAATTGAAATTGATACTTAATAGGTTCATCTGTGCTTGCTTAGGAAAAGCGATTCTTTATAATCACGCCCCGTCTGCTCTGCTGATTTCAACTCCACGGAACATTGGTGACGTTGTACGTGTACATACCTCACTCTCGTCATATTTGACCTCAAATCACCTGCGCGAGGTACATTGCGAATGACAAATATGACCTAGAAACCATTATACTCTCTTTCTTTATGCTCAACCACAGTTAGTTGAGTAATGAAGGTTAGTATTTACCCCACATTTTCTTCTCTAAACAGGATGTCCAAAGATATACTACATTAATGTTAACGGAGTTTGCTACAAGTACTATCCTGAGGCGAAGACGTACGCCCAGGCTCAACAGACGTGTGCCGCAGATGGGGGACTGTTGGCCATGCCAAAAGACGATCAGACCAACAATCTTATCAACAGCCTTGGATCTGGAAACCGCTGGATCGGGCTGACGGACGTCGCCAACGAAGGCCAGTGGGTGTTTGAGAACGGACAGGCCCTGGAGTCAAATGGTTATTCTAACTGGAATTTAGTGGAACCGAATGGTGGCAGTGGAGAAAACTACGCTGCCTTCTCGTGGACTGGGTCAGGGTGGCAGGATTGGCCAGGGAACTCGGCAATGCCATTCACCTGTCAGATAGGTGAAGGTAAGTGTTATAGGACCAATATTACTATCATTACAACATTGTTATAACTTTGTTATCTTTATGGAAAATGGATATATTGTTGGTTTTTTTGTGTGTGCGTGTGTGTGTGCGTGTGTGTGTGTGTGTGTGTGTGTGTGTGGTGTGTGTGTGTGTGTGTGTGTGTGTGTGTGTGTGTGTGTGTGTGCGGTTGTGTTTTCCGATTTTTGTAGCCAGTATAACTCAAGAACCTCTGGATGGAATTTTATGATATTTGGTAGTAGGTGTTGTGAAGAGGAAGGTGAAGGTCTATTTCGTGCCCTCTGGTATGTGACCTTGGTGCCGCAGTAGAACATAGTCGCCATGGCAATGTATTTTTTCCATTGCCAATCTTGTTAAAATGGTGTGCGTCTCTGGTATCCATCGTGAAGCTGTGTGGCTGTTTCCATTTGCTGTCCTTCGGTTAAAGGTGGGGTCACACCTGCGTATATTTTCAGTCCGCATGAGTTCCGTTTTGACATTTTGGCTAATTAAAAGTCATTTCTTCCATACGCGGCCGCACACACAAGACGCACCTCAAACGCATCTGAATCGTTTTTAGATAGTTTCAAGTACGCAGGCAAACGGAAATATGAGCCCAGCACGCCCGATAGTTTGGGACATGCACAAAACTGTCGTTCGTACGCAGTTTAACCAAACTGCGTACGAACGACAGCCTAAACGTCATGAAGATGCAATACAGTGGTCCCACGATTGTCGAGTGCGGAATGAAGACGCTACCATGTTTGCGCTTTATACGCAGTAATACGCGGATATTGCGAGTACAAAGCGTACTTACAGCGCAGACAAAACGCACCATGAACGACCGTATAACGAATGCCCACATAGATCACGATTTAGTACTGCGATCGGGTTGCGCATACTACGCGTACTGATACCGTGATCAACGCACACTCCAGATTTGGAATAAATACGAAGGTGCATTTGAGTCCAGACAAAACAGATCATCTCAAGATGGCAGATCCAGGCCAGGACCAACGAATTTGTACCGGAGGCATGGATAGCTGGTCACAACTTGGAGGACACCATCAATGTGACTGGTCCCAACAGAGCCTCCAGTGAAAGGAAGATGCAGAGGAACCTACCAAAGCACTGGGTCAATTTGTGTAACACACGGGTCATTTTGTGTAACAGATATTTGACTTTATTTGCTGATAATACTATTTTTGTGTGTGTAGAACCACATGATATAAAGGTGCAAAATAGAGACATATTACAACTTTGAAAGAGGGCGTAAGGTTTCATAATTGTTTAATCTATGTGTTTGATAAGCATCTTGAATACGTTTGAGTGTATGAGTGTGATTTTTACAGTAGTTAAAATACTAAGATGATATAGGGAATCATTAAGGACAAAGTGAAAACAAACACAATCTTAACAGTGCATATAATTTTTAAAGGTAAATGATGGCCCACATTATTGTAAAAGTACATTTTCACTGCTTCACTGCTTCGCAAATGAATAAAAAAACCTCTCCACTGTTTACTTATCAATGTCCTACTTGCACTGCCTGTAAACAAAAATATACGTAGAACCTGTGTTCCTCTATCAAAAAAGCACTAGTGGCAATGCTCGCAGACAAGTATATGTAACAGAAACTGTTCCTCTTTCACCCATGACTGTATACTCATGGGTGAAAACTACATGACACAATAGACAAAGCAGGGGTTACGAAGGCTAGAGTAAATTAACAGCCTCTAACAAAGATCTTTGGTTTCCTCTTCCTGGGCAGCGTCCTCCTGGTCAGCCTCCTCCCAATATGATTCACGTCACACAGCTGATCGCGCTGATATCAACTCTCGTGAGACTGCCGAAAAACCCGGCGCATGGGTAGCAGCAACCAACAACCAAGACCAATGGCTGATGAGGGACCTGGGCGAGGTGAAAATCGTGACAGGCATCATCACCAAAGGCAGGGACTACTGTAATTGGCCGCATGGACCACATGACCAATACGTCACCTCATACGTCATTTCATACGGCGTGGAAAACGGCGATGAGAAGTTCTACACCAATGCGGAAAACGAGATTATTGTAAGCGGTGTCTCCTGCTTCTGTTTAAAACATAATACATTTATTTATTTATTAAGATTCACCAAAATGCAATGGAAGGTATGGCGGAACAGATGTTTCTTGGTAGAAGACGCCTTTTCAAGGCCGCCATATCGATATGACTCTTTGTAAATTGAAATATGAAAATGTTAGCGTTTTCATTTTGGCAAGAAAATCGAAACTATCTCAGGGTTATCGAGGTATGTCGGTGCGTATGTTAAAACCCTAGTCCTGCTGCACACGACAATTGTCGGTCCACACATACTGGTACTTGGTGCCTGTAAGCAGGTCCTGTATCATTATGGGTCTGCTGTATTTTTCACCTACATCACATGTGGTATTCCACAGGAAAATGCATCAAATGGGTAGTGAATGCCAGCACAGCACAGAAGGGGTTAGCTTTTACTAGTTCGGTGAAGCAATCAGTTCTAGGAGGGCAAATCGGCCAAAGATTGGCAGCAGGACAGGGACAGATAACGTTATAAATACGCACATCTTTAAAGCATAGTGATGTATTGTTTTTTTTCTATTTGTGTCTGTGCTTTACTTTAGATTACCCTTGTTTATTGATTTACCATCGATTTGCTCTGTTGTTCCTTTCCTGATGTAATCGATACTACCTTTATATTGCTGTTTTAGCTTATTTGGTTCGTATCATTTTCTTTCCATTGTAGTATTGTAATTTATCTTCGGATCCGTGGTATATGTTTGCTATTGTCTTCTATCTTTGTTTCCATCTATATAAATCTCTGGTTCAATGTATGAGCTTATTGATGTTTATTTGAAATACAATAATGAATCTAGAAATTCGCACACAGGTTTTCACGGGGAACTCAGATCGTGATGGGGAGGTCCGCCATGACTTCAGAAACTACAGCGGCCCTGACGCTCTCATGGCGCGCTTTATCAAAATCCACCCCCGGACCTGGCATTGGCATATTTCTATGCGGGTGAAGATCGTAACATCAGGTAAGGGACAAGTCGTACTTTTCTTTTAAAAGCAGATGTTATCACTTTATCGGATTCCTTTACTCCTCTTGGTCCGACTGGGTAAACAATACACTCTGTCTTTCATGGTAAATTCAAGCCATTCATATAGCATATTCCAATCAATGTCATCATCTATGTCAGCATCTAAAACACCTTCAACCAACCTCTGTCATTGTAATTCGTTTGAAGTTTGAAGCAAATTCTTGCCCGTGGACAAAAAATGACAAACAATGGTAAACAGTATAGTTAGACTCTATTCTTAAGTCTAACTCTAATATGTAAAAGGCCAAAGCTTATCAGACCCCTCTCTCCTTCCTCTCATAATATAGCGGCGAATTGGACGATTCAGCGACGATATCGCGACAGCAAAGTGAATTTTGCTGAGTATAATGGAGCATAGGGATATTTTTGTTCGGAGACGATATCGTATACGTAAAACGATATCGTTTTAATCGAGCAATGCGTATATCGTAGACGTATTTACGCTATTTTAAGGTCTGTTTTTAGAAACGATATTTTGACAAGGAAATGATACCATAATGTATCTGGACAATCCTTTCTTGTTACGTTTTCAGTTGCAATGGTGTAGTGGTTATGCGGTGGGTCTGTATGTATGTCAACAGCATTACAAAAGTTTCCTACTCAGTCGGTCTGTCAGTCAGTCAGTCAGTCAGGCACTCAGTCACTCACTCACTCACTCACTCACTCACTCACTCACTCACTTACTCACTCACCCACTCACTCCCTCACTCACGCACTCATACTCAATACTCACTCACTCACTCACCCATTCATTCACTCATTCCTCACTCACTCACTCGCTCACTCACTCACTCACTCACTCACTCACTCACTCACTCACTCACTCACTCACTCACTCACTAATGAGTATTAAATCATCCCTGTCTATCTGTCTATCAAATTCCTGTCTATCAAATCATTTGAATCTGATAAAAGTTTCGTTTCTCTTTTCAGCACGAGGATAAGCGGCAAGCCGGGTTCCCGCCACCACACTTCATCCGTTCTCTGCCATCCGCTGTACAACACCACAGCTACAACTGGGCAGCTGCACCTTTGTCAGCGGACGCCAGGTTCTATCGATGTTACCACGAGTATTCAGGTTACCCTTGTCTAGTGAGAATTTAGCACAAAAACGTTATTGAAGATCACAGGAAGACGTTCATTAACAGGAAATAAACTTTTAGTAGTCATTTATGTGGTTAGTAATCATTTATGTGGTTAGTAGTCATTTATGTGGTTAGTAATCATTTATGTGGTTAGTAATCATTTATGTGGTTAGTAATCATTTATGTGGTTAGTAATCATTTATGAGGTTAGTAGTCATTTATGTGGTTAGTAATCATTTATGTGGTTAGTAATCATGTATGAGGTTAGTAATCATTTATGAGGTTATCAATCATTTATGTTGTTAGTAATCACTCATGTGGTTAGTAATCATTTATGTGGCTAGTAATCATTTATGTGGTTAGTAATGATTTATGAGGTTATCAATCATTTATGTTGTTAGTAATCACTTATGTGGTTACTGGTTAGTAATGATTTATGTGGTTAGTAATCATTTATGTGGTTAGTAATCATTTATGTGGTTAGTAATCATTTATGTGGTTAGTAATCATTTATGTGATTATCAATCGTTTATGTGGTTAGTAATCATTTATGTGGTTAGTAATCATTTATGAGGTAATCATTTATGAGGTTTAAACCGACCTGTCCTGTTGCTATTTGTTTGGAGGGAGTAACTTTTTCCTCTGTCTAGTTGCTTTATGACCTCATGATCAGTCCAACTCAAACATCTGTGAGTAGGGTTGGGTACCAGTAAAACCTATTAGAAAATAAACAGATTATATTACCAGAAATTGAAGCGTTTTGGGGCTTGCCGCTCGAAGAAAATAACAAGAGTGAAGTAAAGTTTATAGTCATTTCTACAAAGGAGCGTTGAGCTTTGTTTTTACCAAGTTTTACAGTCAATCGTACGAAGCCTTGCAGGATTTCAAAACGCCAGTGGGACCTGAACCTAGACCTGATCCTCTGGGGCCTGAACTGGACCTGAATGTTCTGTACCGGTACCCACCCCTACCTGTGAGTTGTGCATCCATTTATGGTTGGTATAGAAAAAAAGCTTCCACAATTCAAAAGCTTCACTCTAGTACTGGGGAATATAATTGATCTCTGTCAGAAATAGCTTAATTTGATGTTCAAAGACAAACAAACACCCCACCTGATGTTTTGAGTGTAAATAGCTGTCGAAACGAGAGGAAAGATTCTTATGCCACAAACATTCTCTGTGGGCCTTAGAAATATTTTTTGTGTTTAAACCATGAAACAAGGCACTTGGGTACTTTGAACACGTTTGCAATTCGTGGGCTGATGTTTCATCCCAAAATTTGTCTGAACAATTCTACTCTGTCAATGAAAGTGCATTTTCTGAAGAGGTACAGAAGAGCATGAGGCTTTACCATTCACTGTGTAACAGCATCGATCATTTCATCGTTGAACCTCGCAACATCTATGCTATATACATTATTTGCAGTAGATGAGTTATAAGATATACAATATACTACATGTAATACTGTGATTGGTACAATGTGCTGTAGAGGTCAAGCTTGCATCAGTAAGTCTTCTTAATAGGATGTGGTTTATCTTATGTATAAATACGTTATCTTCAATAGTTTCATATCGCATTTTTAAGCTAGGGGCACAACCCGCCGCATGTGCTTTTTGGAGGTCACATCCGCCACGTTTGTCTGAATACATGGGGAAGGGATGGCAAGAGCAGGGAGGGAGTAGGTCTCAACGCACGGTTGCGTTAGGTCTTGCAGCCCGATGGCAGAGAAAGTTCTACGGCGTGTCCGCGTGCTCCGAAATCCGTAGGATTCCGTACGATTTCGTACGGAGGCGTTACTTATCACTTACGGATCACAAAAGATTTTCCACGTTTTGGTACGTAGACACCACGCAGTTGCACGTACGGCGGGTTGTGCCCTTAGCTTTACAAGACTCTCCGATTTTTAGTACAGTATCTGTCATCAGTTGGCTGTAGATGCGGATTACAGCAGATGGTGCTGGCACAAATGACGTACCTGGTGCACTATATTTGTGGCCATGGTGAGCAAGGAACATGCAAAAATGTAAAAATACGCCACATGCACTTTTAATCTTTACAGTTTAAGTACATTTAAGATCCTTCTCGATTCAGCCAAATACATCTACAGTGCCTTACATACAAAGGAGAATAAAACATGCATGCATGGCATGACTTGTCTGAATATTTCAGTGTCCTGTGGGACAGTTACATGGCTGTTCTCGTATACAGTGTATGTATGACTGAGGGTCGTCTTTTCCACTTACTGATTCATCTTCATCCTCATTATCACACAAGGCTGTTCTCATACTTGTGGGACTAGGGGCAATTTTTCTATTGGAGTTACTAAAGAAATAAGGTTATCATCCGCATCCATGCATTCTCCTACGCAGAGACATCCAACGACGCCAGCAAACCGCCTCTTGTCTGTACTCTGCTATCTCAACCGTCACCATCAGTTCCTGACCGCCCTGCTCATAAATGAGATTACCCCTATATGCGAAATCCATTTTGAAAATTGAAAGGCCTGTTCTCTGATTGGCTGACAGCTGGTTTGTGGCGACGCCCACAGGAATTGATGGTGACGCTTATCGAAAACAGTAAGGGTCCTTCCCGGTGTGAGTGGATCAAATAAATCCGTCCGGATATGCAGCTTGACTGTTCAGTTCAGACCTGGTGTGCTACGCCATAAGACGGTTTACCGGGTATGTAAAACAAACAAACAGACAATTAACTGTGCTTATAATACAAAATTCACCAGCCATGGCCAGATTGATCTTCTGGAGTCCTGCATATAATCTTACACATTACTCTTCAAGCAGAGGTTAGGCTCCGAATGAGTTTTGACGTTTTTAGGCGTTTTTATTGGGCTTTCTATCTTGTGTTGTGTTGTGTTGTAGCCTAATGATTGTACTTTTAGAAGTGACGTTGTCTGGATAATTGTAAAAGTGGCACCACCATAGAAGTCATGAGTGTAGTTGCCAGCTTTGTAAGTGATATATATATCGATACCAGTCTATCACACTAGTGTCACTTTTACTACACTAGTTCAATTTTTCAAATACAGGAATGAATGATTTGAAGTCAGTGCTACCGTGTTTTGTCACTTAAACTTTTGTAACAATGTTTATGGTGTCTATTTTGGTGTTAGCAATTTTGTTTTCTTACCCACCTTGTTTTTTTCGCCCTATCTCATTATTTTTGCAGTCTGCAGAGGATGTCATCCATAAAATTACTTGCTGTGGCCTAACTACAAAAGACAGGTGAGCACCCACAACCGTGTAAACGTGCACAGCTGTTCCAGCATCTTTGGCACCTGCTGGCATATGGTACCTGTTAGTGATTCATCGTTATTCTCATAGAAGAGAACTGGAGAAACAAAGATAGCATATTTAGCAGCTACTGCCACATGGCTGTTCTCTTACATATAGAACTGAGAATTATCTTTTCCACTGACTGATTCATCGTCATTCTCGTACAGGATAACTGGAGAAGCCTCCAATGCGATCTAATACTGTTAGTAACAAAAGACAGGTAATCCTCTGTACAGCTGTTTCAGTGTCGTTAGCTGATGTTGTATGTCCTGTTGTGATACTCTTTGGAAAAAGGATAATCTTTTACTGACTCACATCCATCCTCATCCCTGCCTCGCTCGGATAGGACGTTAAATGGAGGTCTCGTGTTTGGGGAGAGCCACACCTCGAGCACGTTAAAGAACCCGCCACACGTGAGATGGTGCGGTGTGAGTGGTTCAAAACCTGCAGTCCCTGGCCGCAGCTGGGGCAATTGATGTCACCTGAGTGGCGCCGAATGGCAGCTCAATCCAGACCCTTACGATTTAGCCCAGCCTATTGTAAGCTCCTCGTAATTCAGCCTCTGCCTGTCAACAGAGAGTAGTCGGCCCACCCAATAACAGCATAACTGTAGAGTATCAGCACCATGGACAGCTGCTAGCCGATTCTTGTCAGCAGCCGGGAGACACGAGACTTCTCGGGGTGGAGGTAAAACGTAATATTCATTTTCGAACCTACCAGGCTGCTCTCCGTGGTCTGTACCTGTATGTGGTGTCCACTGCGACGTTACTACGTAATCATACTCTTCCCTGTCTACCCACCTTCTCTGGTCATGAATACTGGATGTGAAAGTAGCTGGAAGGCAGCTCAACAGCAGATACAAGCGTCACTGCGAACTAGTTACACTTCTACAGCGACAATCCGAAGCCGGATAATAATGCTTTCGGCCTCGTTATTGGATGAAAAGTTTGCAAGGCGTGGGCAAAGGTTTCAACCCCAAGATTTGTCTGCAACTCGCAGAAAAACAAAAACAGCTGCGTCATACCCCCGCTGATCTTTCCATATAAGGACAAGAGTTTCAGCGCTTCTCCCAGACTTATCGCGATATAATATTCAATATGCATGCATCTTGCACTCTGCCTATTTTAGACTGCGCACTCTTTGCTTGCTACAGTACAGCAGAAATGTATGAGCAAGCAGAACCCGTCCGGACCCCTTCCTCCGGCCCCGGTAGCGGCGAAACCAGCGGGCCGCCGCCCGTACCCCCTCATGTCCATCGGGGTGGTTCCCGCGGGCGTGTCCGCCATGGCAACGGCGCTGACGAGTGGCAAGGAGGCCGAGAAATGTCCACAGACACGTACGAAGAAGCCGAGACCGTGAAACGTTTCGCCACGTACACGTCTGCAGGTAGCTTTTTCCTGTGTATTTTGCCTCTGGATTCTTTCTCGTGTGCAATCAGAGTATTTTTTGAAAATGTAGATATGATTCGTCCCTTACATAATTTCTGATCATCTAACGGGAGTATCACGGTGAAGGCTGGATGATATTAACACAATAATGTAGTCTCTGCATTTTGTCATGTACACAGAGCAATGGACTGCGATAATACCGCTATGATTTTACATATATAACTTTATTGCACAACAATTGTACAAGGTACAAAGTATGGCATCTACATAACTACAATTCTATAGCTTAACGTAAGGCTTATCTAACTAATACAGGAGTTGTAGTATGGGATAAGGTTCCTTACAATCATTGGAGGCTTTTACAATAATTGCAGGAATTTCTAATGTGTACACATTCTTTGATATATTTTCCTATATCTGCCATGCAGGGATTGTCACATGTCATGATGTATTTGAATTTGCACTTAAGGTCCATTGAGATAAATCCTTGTGTATAAAATGACAGCCTTGTGTATAGAGAATTGCGTAAATCAGAATATTTGGGACATACAACCACAAAGTGATATCCGTATTCAATTACACTGACCTTATGATTGGAACCTACGAACCTATAAAAAAAGAAACAAAGGTAGGCCAAAGCTCCTCATTGACAACACGATGGAGAATAAAGTAAAATGAAGAAACTTTTGAGTCTGGTTCGAGAGGGAGTAAATAAAGTCAGTAATTATATTGACAAGAGATTCAAGTGAAAGTTTTAATGACCAAAACGTAAGGACTATTTTTAACAGACCGCCCGTCTCCGGGTGGAGCAAGTGACCGCCGTGCTCGCCGTAGCTTCATCAGCTGTATGGCCGCGGGCATTGCCGTGCTGCTGGGCCTGGTCGCCGTCGGGCTCGTCCCTCTGACCTTCATCAATAGAAAGGTGAACACTTTATTGAGTGTCGAAACTTTTATTCTCTTTTCCTTAGAGTAGTTTTGATTGTTAAGTAAATGGTAATCAAAATTTTTAAAAACCTTCTGTAGTTGATGTTTTAAAGTCTGACAACCTGAACCGTCGTTAGGAAATATCGGAACTGACCGTCACCTTTGACGCCTTGAAACGCGACCTGGACAGCATATCCCAACTATCCATCGCTTTGAAACGTGACCTGGACAACGAGCAGAACCAAAATGCCGCCTTGAAGCAGCGTCTTCACGACATCAATACACCAGGCAAGTTGAAACGACCCTAGAAACCTTCAATCAAAAAGGATAGAATGTTTTCAGCACTATTGAATCATGATTTGTAAAAAAAAAAGTATAGCCCGTAATTGTAATTGTGCTTTATCAGGGCCACGGCCACCCGGACCTCCGGGAGAAAAGGGAGCCATGGGGCCAGCTGGCCCTGTGGGAACGGACGGGCCGCCCGGACCATTTGGGCCCCGAGGGCTGATGGGACCCGTCGGGACGCCTGGTCCTACAGGGATGTCCCAGGCTCCAAGCCCTGCGCGTGCCGGACTGGCTGAACATGTAGGTGAGACACTCATTCCAAAGTTGAAAGCGTAACTGTGTAATTCTTTATCATTTCATTTCATTTCTCGAAAATTAAAAAAACAAGTGCTTTTAAAAAAAGCTGGCGTTTCGTCTACGTTTATGAGTGTGAACTGTCTTTTTCTTGAAGTAAAATCTGTTAGAAAAAGTCACTCAAGGGCTGTTGCGTCTATAAGAAAATTGTTATTTTGGAAAGGAGTACTGTTTAATAGCTGGTCTTGGCTTACAACTTTATTTTAAAATGTACAATAAGTTCATTATATAATCTATTAATATATTAGTACTCAGGTACTTATGTACACTTGAAAAAGCACCATCAGCACTGTGACAAGATTCTATCTAAATTGACTACCAAATGTCAAACAAATATCCAAACCAATTAACAGCTACCTCATCTCTATTATACTGGTTTCCGCATTTACAACATTTCTTCCTTGTTTTCCTGGATAATTTTGCTAATATTCATGAAAATTTCCATACTTTTGTGTCGAGCGGTGTGACTTTCCACGTCTGTGTTGTCTGAAAACTTCTGAATGAAGTCGATACTGAACAATGGAGCATTTGCTACTGTAAGAAAGGATCGCTGTTTTTGATGGAGTTTCATGCAAACAACATCAAGAGCCTCTGTTTACATCATGAATAGTAGTTTAGTGGCGAGTGTTTTGCGAGAATCATCTTACCGCGCATAGGAGCCGCTGCACGGTATTTTCCATTAGGCCATGTTGATTTAATTATATGGATGACATCCGCGCTCGCACCAATTTTCGGCCGTTTCCAAAAAAAAAAAAGTTTTCCACCACACAATAAATTGTACAAAGCAGCTGTAAAATGAGCACAAATATTCCGTAGATTAAAAAAAAAGTATCAGAAAACAGATAATTAATCATAGTCTAATGCCATAGAATGCCAAAATAAATCTAAACTCAAAGAATAAGATGTGAAAGGACAGAAAGAAAAAAAAATCTTCTGTTGGTAGGGAGAGGTACCAGTACAGAAATTCAGGTCCCGTTCAGGTCCAGAAGAAACTTGAGAACTGGCAATACTCAAAACAATGGTAATTGGTCAGTTTTGCTACAAAGGAATCTGTTTGGTGGACTATTAGACTCCCACTAGCATTTAAAAATCCCATCTCCAAGTAATAAGGGCCAACTGTCTTTGTACCTTTGACTGTAGAAACTTGGTACAATTGACTATAAACTCTACTTGACTTCCTCTTGTTGTCTTCTTGGCCCCCGGTAAGACCCTAAATGCCTGCCGACATAGTGTGTCCATTTTGTAATTGGCGAAACCTGTTCCTCTGATTTTTTTCCAGGTCTGTTTTTTTCGGATTGGTCCAAGAAGAAAAAAATTGTCTTGCACCCGTATAATATACTGGTCCCTACACCTAACTGTTGGTATACCATACTATGTGTGTTTAGTCCTATGTTCAACATTCCTGGCCACTTTGATTTCATACTGGAGGCAACTTTTTTGGGGGGGCAAAACTTTTTTTTATTCGCTCGCTCGCATCAATTTTGGAGTTCCATATAATCAAATCAACATGGCCTTACCATGAACAGAAAAATTCGAATGCCGGGTTTGGAATCTATGTTCATAAGACAAAGGCCTTGCATATATGAAATGAATACTAAAATTTAAAAAAATGATATATAAAAATATAATATCAATAAATAAATAGAATATTCATATATTATCTTCAATATTTAAAAAGAAAAAAATTCACTCTCGGTTTCGAACCAGGGACTTTCGCATCCGAAGACCTGTGACTTTACCGATTGAGACCGATTGAGCTAAGTTGTTACGTGTATTATATGTGAGTGTACATGATGCTTTAACCTCACTACATAGTATTATTTATGTCGATTTTCGGTCGCTTTCTTGATAAAATCATTTTTCTTAAATAATAAAAAAGTGATATATAAAAATATGATATCAATAAACAAATAGAATATTTGTATATTAACTTAAATATTTGAAAAGAAAAAAAATCCACTCTCGGACTCGAACCAGGGACTTTCGAATCCGAAGATCTGTGGCTTTACCGATTGAGCTAAGTTGTTACGTGTATTATTTCTGAGTGTACATAATGCTTTAACCTCAGTACATAGTATTATTTATGTCGATTTTCGGTCGCTTTCTTGATAAAATCATTTTTTTTCTTGTGCAATCTTGTGGAATAGATGTTATATGGCCATTTTCCAGGATATTGAAGTCCGAAACCACAATGCAATGGTATTTCCGAACAGTTGCATGCGGTCGCATGCCATGATATAACCTCCTTGGTTGAACCAAACCAAACCAAGCATCCATTCCTTGAAGCACTGAAGGTAAAACCCATTACATTGCGTTTCGTCGCCGAGGGCGACGAAACGCAAAAAAATCCGCACAGCATAGGGTCTCCCTTTCTCAACCGGTCTTTCTCTCACTCTCCATACATCTCTCTCTTTATATATATATATATATATATATATCATGTCAAGCAATCACTCAATTAATTAGTTGATAGTTTCTTATCAGTATGTATTGAGCAGTATTTCCCAAGTTACTACAATTCTTCATTTAAGCATCTTGCTCCAAAGGTTACCCAATGTGACGTGGAATCTGCTACAAGGCCTTCAACAATCTATCTATCTATCTATCTATATATATTTGTATCTATGTTGCTTTCCTAGTACCTCCCTCCCTGACTGGGTGGATATAGGTGCGTACCTCCCTTGCTTAGTTCCTACCTCACTGTATACCTCCCTCCCTCCCTCTCTCCCTCCCTACCTGCCTGCCTCCCTCCCTCCCTCCCTCCGTCCCTCCCTCCCTCCCTTTCTTATAGAAACGTCAATAATCTTAGCAAAATTTGCCCCTCTTTTCGGGGAATTGCGTTTCAGAGGGTCCAGATTTTGACATTTTATCGGGGATGTTCACCGTTTCATTACTTACAAATGCTACACGCAAAAAGTCCCCGTCAGTTACCACAATTACCTTATAGCATTTTCCCATTAATTATGCAGATTAGGTTTTATTTTGTATTATATATTTAACGTTATATCAATATTCTTCTCTTTCTCAGTTACAAATGTCACATGTTGCAATAGTCCTATTATAGAACTGAGCGTGTTTAGACGATTTCCTAACTAATTATGCAAATTAGAATCAAATTTGCATAATTAATATGTGATTACATGACGCATCATTTAAGCTATCTACATGCCAAAAATCCTGACAATACGTCAACCCCATCTTAAGTTATTCCCTTTCAATTTTTGACTTCATGTTGTTTGCTTCAACAGAGAATCACAACCTGAAGATCAAGACGAGCGCTTCTGCCGAGTCTCAGAGTGATGATCCTGTCACCATGGAAATCTTTTCTGACGATTGCGAGGGCGTATGCGCGACAGTGACGATATCCGGACTTGCAAATAGAGGGTAGGCAAAATCAGATACCTGAAACCCATACATGATCGTGTACTTTATGTCATTTGCCTGCGTGTTATCCATGTGAATTTACCCGCGCTCTCATATATGTACTCCCGATCAGAATCTGAGTGAATATGTAAATAGCGAATATTGGAAACCCAGTAAGCTAAGATGGGATTCGAGATCAAATTTACCTAGAATTTTGTACGACTTCTATGCATGATAGAAACCAAGTGTAGTTTATTGTGCCAATTTGAATGCCTTGCCAACACTGTATATATATATATATAACAAAGGAGTTCCCTTTGCATTTTGACACCACACAGAAAACGTGCAAAAAGAAACCCTTAATAATAATATGTTAAATTTTATAATTTTTTTTATTTTCTCACTTGCACAACACTGAAGGATCGAGTACCATCGAACCTTCACCGCTTCCAACTTCGGGGTCCCCACGCGGCTTCTACTGACAGCTTCAGAGGAAGACTGGCTCAAACTAGACTGGGTAATTCCATATATTAAAACTTCTTAGTATAGTATTCAGCCCACTCGTCATCCCAACTTCCCCACATTCACAGATGAGCAGAAAGCCACTTTGCTCTTAAAATCGCACAACCCACAAATGGTAGAAATAAGTGGGGCCATAGCTTCGCCTTCCTCCGCCTCCATAAAAGAAGTGAAACCCATCCATTTTTTTTTAAATTAGTCAACACTAGGATTCTATAAGTCTCTTTTTACAATAATGTTTATCACTGTCCATTGCCACAAGTATATATCCTTGAACCTATGTTTCCACCATGTACTTGCACTTGGCCTCCGGGCATGAACTTGCAAATAAACTTTCAACTTTTAGCATCAATCAGTATGAAAGAACTCAGAAGTTTGCTGCTATATTATCCTTTTTTTTTTTCAATTTCCCAGGTTGATGTCTATAATGCCTATACCGAGCGGTCCTACCGTTTTCCATGCCCCAATGACGGTTGCCAGTTATCTACTAACTCTTCAGAGGGTAGCAGGCAGCTTCTCTTGGCTGGTGATGGTTAGTGATATGAAGTGAAATTATGATAGGCGGTCTTCAGTCCATCTGGATTACATATATTGTATGGTGTGAACGTTTTTCCTTTGTCAAAACTCCATTTTAACACTTCATCACTAATTATGCAAACATATTCCATATTTACATTAAAATTAGTCAATAGTTAAGCTCCAAGGACCGCAATGTCGGAATGAAATAAAGAAATGGTTGTGAAAAAAAATTATTTACCTACAAGACTGTTTGGACATTCAACATAGTCATACG
This sequence comes from Branchiostoma floridae, assembly GCF_000003815.2. Lineage (NCBI taxonomy): Eukaryota > Metazoa > Chordata > Leptocardii > Amphioxiformes > Branchiostomatidae > Branchiostoma > Branchiostoma floridae. The sequence goes on from NC_049981.1 coordinate 30,267,241, forward strand.
ATGCGGATAGTTTTTTTTACCCTTTTAATAATGTAATATTGATGAGGAAATGATGCCATCATACAGACACAGATGAGACTATCTTAGACTGTGTCCGTATACACAGTAACGATAGAAGTGCGAAGCCCTGAATGACTTACGTATATTTTACCGCCATGAAATATTCACGGCGGTTATATTTTCACTGGCACTTGTGTGTGTCTGTCTGTCGATTCATACTTGGTGTGTTGGTGGGGTGTGACGAAAGCTGAAAAACATGATTAGATTTTGGGCCTCCTTGAGGATTCCCTTGGTATTGCAGCTGAAGTTCATGTTTTGATATCTCGTCTTTTGAAAAAGCTATGGTCACAATGTTTGGGCGTTAGATAGGTCTTTTGCTCGGAATGAACTGACGTGAGTCCTCTAGCGACGAGGGTTGGCATTGCAGGGGCATTTTTTTCTAAAAACAATTCCGAAGAGCATAACTCAAGAAAGGAATAACGGATGATGATTTTTTGCATGTAGGTAGCTTAAACCTGATTGATGATTTGTGATGATTTGATGATTTTTGAAAATGATTTTATGTATGTAGGTATAGCCAAGGAGGTACCCTCCTTGGTATAGCTTACACCAAACTGTATAAAAGGAAATACCAATTATGGTACATTTGCAAACTTAATGAGAATATTCTATCATAGCAGCTCCCAAGAATTGGCGTGAAGATATACATTGCGGAGAGGGCTACCCTGATGCAGACGGCAACCCTGCTGAATGCGACCCTGACGGTATTTACCCATGCTGCTCTTCGGCAAACTGGTGCGGCAACACTGCGGCCCACTGCTACTGTCCGGACTGTGTCGACTACAGGAACAAAACCTCAGGTTCTCTACTGAAACACGTATACAAGATGTTTGTATAGGGGGATAAGTAACGTACACCCCTTTTACTTGACGTTTAGTGACTGTCAAACTTATCCGATCGGAAAATGTAAGTACTTGATAAGAACGTTTTTCTGATTGCTCGCGTCTTCTGAAGCGGCAAATCAAAAATCAAAATTCATACAAGATGCTTGGAGCAAAAAAAATCGTTATATAAGAATAGCTCGATTTCATATTTTGTAGCCCTTTTGAATAAACAGTTGAGCTCACTACTTGTAGTTGTGATCTCCCATATCACTATTGTCAACTACTATCCTGCTATCTGTATTGTCGTAGATTGTTAATTATTTTATTATTATATAAAACATATTTGTGCGATTTGAAAGAATTAAACATGAAGCTGAACAGACAGTCCATTAATCTTTTGTCAAGACATTATTGCAGTCTTTGCAACAATGTAAGCTACTAGTGAATAATTTTTCTTTAATATTGGTTTGGGTTTGACTTAATTCTGTTATAAAATCTATCTGGCTTGTCTTACCACGTGCCACTGTGCTGATAATAGTAATAAGGTAGATCCGTTGTACTATTTGGTCGTTCACACTCCCGGGCGGGGGGGGGGGGGGGGTGATGATACGATGCGCTTTACCAAATTTTACGAGAGAACGGCTTCCAAATTATAAACCTAAACTCAAATCAACAAATTCCAGAATTTGACATGCGCTTCCAAAAATTTCTATTAGCCATTCATACCAAAGACTCAAACGATCCCAGCTATTATTGAGGCAGAAATACAACTTGTAAAATATTGGCATCGTCTAGTTAAGTTGTCCGAAGATGCCCGTCTTCGTGAGACATACAATACTGTTTCATTCGGAGAACATGATTGGATTGTCCACGTAAAAATATCCTAAATTAACAAGGCTTTGGACACATATAGCTGAACCCAAGGTCATGCCATATAGATACAATCACCACTCAGCTACGACAATTATCATATCGTCTAAGCTTGCCTGAGGAAAGATTCTTATGCCCAAAACATTATCTGTGTGCATTATAATTTTTGTGTTTAAACCATGTGACAAAGCACTAGGCTACTTTGAACACGTTTGCAATATGGGCTGATGTTTCATTCCGGACTTTGTCTGAACAATTCTACTTTGTCAAATGAAAGTGCATTTTCTGAAGAGGTACAGAAGAACATGTGTCCTTATAATTACACAAATCACTGTATAACAGCATTCTTTAATCGTTAAACCGATCGCAACATCTATGTTATAAACATTATTTGCAGTAGATGATTATAAGATATACAATATACTACATGTAATACAAATGCCTGTCAATGGTACAATGTCCAGTAGAGGTAGAAATTACATCAGTAAGTCTGCTTAATAGGATGTGGTTTATCTTACATATAAATACATTATCTTCAATAGTTTTACATGGCAATCTTAAGCTAAGGCCACAACCCACCGCATGTGCTTTTTGGAGGTCACATCCGCCACGCTTTTCTGGAAACATGGGGAAGAAATGGCAAGAGCAGGGATGGAGTACGTCTCAACGCACGGTTGCGCAAGGTCTTGCAGCCCGATGGCAGAGAAAGTTCTGCGGCGTGTCTGCGTGCTCCCAAATCCGTTGGATTCCGTACGATTTCGTACGGAGGCGGTACTTACCACTTACGGATCACAAAAGATTACCCACGTTTTGACACGTAGACCCCACGCAGTTGCGCGGACAGCGGGTTGTGCCCTTAGCTTTGAAAGACTTTTCGATTTATACTACAGTATCTGTCATCAGTTGGCTGCAGATGCAGATTACAGCCGATGGTGATAGCAAAAATGGCGTATCCTGGTGCACTTTATTAGTGGCCATGGTGAGCAATGAACATACAAAAATGTCAAATACACCACAGACACTTTTAATCTTAACAGTTTAAGTGCGGCTTCTAAGATCCTTTTTTATTCAGCCAAATAAATGTATAGTGCTGTACATACGAGTAGAAAGCAGAATAAACCATGTCTGCACGACTTGACTTGACTTGCCTGAATATTTCAGTATACACTTTTAATCTCAACAGTTTATTCTTAAAGTACATCTAAGATCCTTCCCAATTAAGTCAAACACATGTATAGTGCTGTACATAGAAAGCAGAATAAACTTGTCTGTATGACTTGACATGACTTGTCTTGTCTAAATATTTCAGTATCCTGTAGACAGCTACATGGCTGTTCTCATATACAGTGTATACATGACTGAGGGTCGTCTTTTCCACTTACTGGTTCATCTTCATCCTCATTCTCACAAATGACAACTGGAGAAATTCATTTAAAATTATAAATACCACATGGCTGTTCTCATACTTGTGGGACTGGGGTCCATTTTTCAATTGGATTTACTAAAAGAAAGAAGATCATCCGCATCCGTGATTACATGTACAGTTTTTTTCAATATCGTTAGCAGCTGCTGTATGAGGACCTTATTTGCATAATTAATGAGAAACATAACTAATACATCAGTTGTAAAGGTTAAAATCATTTGGCGAAGGTATGGGGTCGTGGAACTCTAACTGTTGTAACTGCAAGATAACGACTCCCATAACGTTACATTCCTTGTAAAACATTACAACTGAGATGCCATGCTGGACAACACTTAAATGATGTCCAGTCATTGTTGACAATGGGGCCGTTTGGTGTAACGGCAGGGTGTTCGTTTCATAGCCCAGAGGTTCTGGGTTCGAATCCGTTGATGTGTCACCGATCATAAGCCCTTGCGAAATGCGCTTTACACGCAAATCTTGATGTCTCCTGGCTATTAATAGGTTTATGGTACGTTAGGCGGGGAAAAATAAAAATTTCAGCACACAATAGAAAGCCCGATAAAAAAAACACCTTAAAAAGACGTCAAAAAACACCCGGAGCCTAACCTCTGCTTGGAGAGTAGTTTCACATTACGTTCTGGGACAGTGCAGGAACAAGAGGAACATCTTTCCCACACCTCCGCACTGTTCAAAGCACTCTACCATCAGTTTTGACGATAAGCAACCCACATATTGTTATCACGGGCTATTACGTCACATCCTACACGGCTGCGACAAGAGCAGAAGAATTCATCACAAACTTTACGTGGCTGTCGTCTTGACGATACCGACTTACGTGTATCCTGACTAAATCACGTTTCTAATAGCCCCCGACAGTGAGAGGCTGTGTGACGCAGGTTTACGCACGTGGGACAACTATAAAGCTAAGGGCACAACACCTTGTGCAACCGTGCGAGTGACGTGCGTTGAGACGTGTTCCCTTCCAGCTCTTACAATTCCTCCCCACGTTTTCGGAAGAACGTGGCGGACGTGGCCTCCCAAAAAACGTACGGACAAATAACACGTACGGCGGTGCCCTTAGCTCAAGACGGAACTACTCAGGATAAAATGACGCCGTGCGGACAGGGATTGTTCTGCTTAAAGCTTTCCAGAGGCCCTGCATGGTTTGTGGTGAGAGTAGCGACCGTTTTGATGATGTGGGGGTCGGCGGCGGTCCGGGGCGACTGTCCGGCTGTGTGCAGCTGCGATGCCGGCACCGTCTCCTGTCAGAATAAGGTAAGAAGTCGTTCAGCTTTTGCACAATGCTCATCGTCATTATCATACAGTTAAGTACTGTATGGCGTTGTGTGTGGCGTAATCTGTAGGTTGTTTGACTCGGAACCTAGAGGTCCCGAGTTCGATACCCACCGTGCCCTTCCCATCCCAACATGTGCTTGGAGCCTACGGTCTGTCCCACAGGACAGTAATTTGTAGCCTACTTCGCAGACTTCTTGAGTGGTCCCGTTTATTTTTGTGGCAGCACTGATTCGTGATGTTCAACATGGCCCTAGGTTGATTCAATGTCCGAAAGAGGGTCTGCGGTACCTTAGATACAGCAAAAAAACTCTTTCCCGCCAGAGAACCTCGCACAGGCTTAGGTCACATTGCAAATCCGGGGCCCAGTCGGGATGTTTAAAGAAACGAAAAATTAAAATGTATACCTAGAAATATACACAAATTATGCCCATAAATCTTTTGTTGACCTTTTGTGTATTTTGATGTCTTTCGTGTCATTCTTTTCCCTTCCGAAAGCTGCTCGGCCGGTCCCGGGTTTGGAAATGTGACCTAAGCCTCAGCCCACTTTGAACATGCCATGGCGAATCAGCGCTCCCCCGAACAATAAACACCACCGCTCCTGAAATCTGCGAAAGAGGCTATAAAGTACTTCGTACCATTCCCACCGTGTGATATGATAGGCTTACCATTTGTATGTTATCGTCACTTGAAGTGGCACTTGTAGAATAACAGTCACTCACCAAACAAGCACTTAGTGGAGTCATTATCAAAACAATGATATGGGAGGACGTAGCAAGTGGACATTGTGAGTCAGAATTCTCACTTCACAAATAATGACGCAGGATAAGAGTCACAATTAAATGGCCGATTTGCTTTTGTCTGAACCTTGTTTATACGAATCGTTTCTATCCGTAGATAGAGGTTAGGGCCTTCCCTCGGATAGGACGTCGCTAATTTATGTTGCCTCCGTCAAACGGAGGGCTTGTATTGGCTGCCGTTTGTATGTCAGAGTGATGTTTGTCAGCAAGATAACTAGTGAATGCGTGAATGGATTTTTCTGATATTTGGTATGATGATAAGTCTCTACATGACAAAACAATGGTAGGAGTTACGGTTTGGTAGGGTGCTCTATCGGCGTGTTATGGTACTGTTGGGAAACTTCCGGTTTTGAATTTTTCGTTCTGGACTTGCCCTAGTCATGTGGTATGTAGTAGTAGTAGTCCACTGTGTCCTGCTGCTGCAGTGGTCTGGACACCCTGCAGCTGTTTAAAAGGATAATAAGGTTTGTAAGCACTAGCTTTGCCCCGTCCCCCTTCATCATCATCATCATTTGACCCACACCCACCCAACTCCCTTAGCTGTTCCCCAAGGGCGATGGAAGCCATTTCCGATTTTAACGATATTTACTGTTGGCCAGGGTCTCACTACAGTGCCTACCTTACCGCCGGACACAACCACGCTGCAGCTGCAGGGGAATATGATCACCGGTCTGCAGGAACTTACGTCACAGCAACTTCCAAACCTACAGGTAACGTTACATGCTGTACAGGATGGACACTTTGTATGAATGGCTGTGGAATTACTAGATGTATAACATGACATAAAGTTTCATTCATTCAGTCACTCATTCATTACCTCCATGGAAAATTCATGGAGTTTATATTTTCACTAGCGTTTGTGTGCGTGCGCGCGCGCGCGCGCGTGTGTGTCTGTCTGTCTCTATGTCTGTGAACAAGAAAACTCAAGAACGGCTGGTTGTATTGCTTTCATACTTGGTGTGTCAGTGGGGTGTGACAAACACTGAAAATAATGAGATTTTGGGTCCCCTTGTGGTTTTCTTTGGTACTGCTGCAGAACTTCTTGTTTTGATACCTTACGTTCTAAACAAGCTATGGTCACGATTTTGAGGTGTTAGATAGCTTTTGTGCCCGGGAAAAAGTGATGTGAGTTTTGGCCCTCATTGTCTAACATGCGCAAATGAGTCATTCGGGGGTGGGCATCCAAAAAAAATGACATATACTTACACTTCTTCCTCCAGGCTATCGATCTGTCTGGAAATAACATAACGGCGCTGACTGGAAAAGAGTTTGCGGCGTTTCCTTCCTTAACGCGCCTCGTCTTGAGCGGGAACAAAATCAGGTAAACGTTTTCAATCTGCTTTTTGCTGAGCTTACTCCCATAGCCTACCACTCTCTTCTGTCCAGTGGTTGCCCAACTCTTAAGTAAAATGTTTGCTGAACTATTAAAACATAAATGGTGCAGTGGACAGAAATAAACATGCAGACGTCCTTGACATATTCTCAATACAAAAGCAAATACTTATGATATCAGTATCTATATAGCCGGTGTCTTACTGCCCCTACGACCACCGGCTACAGAACTGAGTGAGTGAGGGTGATACCCGGTGAACCACCTTTGGACGTAACACACCAGCTTCGCTTGCACTTATGAGATAAACGTTCTCTTTGTTGATTATTTGCTAATGGTAGACGTTGGAATGCTTAATTTTACACTTGTTGTCATGCGTTTGTGAAGATTAGACATCCAGGTATCTTTGAAATTGAAGAAGATTCACTCAATACTTCTGGATACTTAAAACTTTTAATAGACGTTTGGTACTGCAGCAGAACTTCCATTTTTGGTACTGCAGCAGAACTTCCATTTTTTTAACTTGTTGTCATGTTACGTTATTCTATGTCGAGTTTGCCCCCTCCCCCCCCCCCCCCGAATAATTTACAATCCCCATTAGGCCACATGATATCCTGCTGCAATAAGGTAACTAAACAAACTTTCCCCAAATACTGTTCACATTTATCGGACAATTTGCATAAATCTCTTAAACGTGCATAGTGATCTGCCACGAGAAGGTTTCGCGAGCCCGTCGAGTCTTTTGTACCTCCATCTGGACGGCAACAGGCTCACGTCTCTAGGAGATGACCGCTTCTTCACCCTGCAGAACCTGGTACTCCTGCATGTGCAGAACAACCAGATATCGTCTGTTTCTGACTACGCCCTGGCAGGACTAACCAACCTGAAGGAGCTGGCTCTGAGGTTGTGGTTTTCAATTTCGAAATATTCATTGATGTCACTCATATTTACCTGCATGAAAAATGGAGGTATCGTTTTTGGTGTGTCTGTCTGTCTGTGTGAGTGTTTGTGTTTCTGAAAATTTGTAGTCAACATAACTCAAGAAACTCTTGATGGATTACGATGATATTTGGTATGTGAGTAGGGGTTGGGAAGACAAAGGTCATGGTCGATTTCAGGCCCCCTGATATGTGACCTTGGTACTGCAGCACAACTTCCATTTCTTTCTATCTTGTGACCTGGACATGCTATGGTCTTGATTTATTTGGTTATGGGAGCCTTGATGCCGTTTAACTAAATACTGTTCGTCCTTTTGTATCCTCCCGAATGTAGCAATAACTCGCTGTCTGAGGTCAGTCGAGTGGGGTTTCGCTCCCTGGTGAACCTGAAGCGCCTCCTGTTGGACGGTAACAGACTGCAGTCTTTTAAGGAAGGAACGTTTGCCTCGATGCAGAAACTGGGTAAATATAAATAATGATGTGCGTTTCCATTTTATTTTAAAAAATTGCAACAAGGCAATACACTGGATTATATATAACCTGAACGTAGAAAAAGAAGAATCCAAACCCAACCTGTTAAAAAAATAGTCAACACATTCGAGTAGCCTCTTTTTACACGTGTATATCTTCTATGTATCCACCAATTAGCCTCCGGGCGTGAACTTGCAAATAAACTTTCATACTACAGCAGACTTGCACTACGGCCAATTGCAAAATTCGGGAAATTGCATAGAAATATGAAAACCCCAACCATTTATTATTCACATCATTATAAATAGAATGGCATAATTGCATAAGGCACTATTTTCAAACCTTTATTTAACCTTGATGGCATAAATCTGATATTTGCATGAAATAACGTCACAGTACATGGCATGTTGAACTGGCAATATATGATTTAAAAAAAAGCAAATGTATAAAGATTTGGATATTTCACTCCAGAATACTTGGACCTGGCAGGCAACAGTTTCTCCACCGTGGAAGGTTACCAGTTCTCCGGCCTGAGTCAGCTACAGGAGATCAGACTGGACAGGAATGGGGTTACAGACCTGGACAGGGAGGCCTTCCGCTCACTAGAGGTAAATATCCCTGTTATATGGCCAGGAGTTCAGTAGAATAGTTTGCTACGTGCCCCCCGAAAATTAGCCTCTACCATGCTCCATGGGTCGCTGGAAAAATAGCAAAAATTTGCCAAATAAGGCAGAAAACAGGCCAGAGGATTACAGTTTGCAACGTGAGGCCGGCCAAAGTCCCCTTATACCGCCAGGCGGCCGGAAGTCTGTAAGAGACTACCCGAAAACAATTTCATCATGTTTGTAGAATATAGGATATAGGAGAATTCTTTACACAACAAGTTAATACTCTTTCTTGCTTACGTTTCGATGTATGTCTCTCAGACACCTTCCTTCTAACTCTGCTTATCGCCGCCATATGTAGCCGATGTAAGTGGCGCTTTTGCGACGAGAACACAATCCCAAACGTGGCAACACAATCCCAAACGTTTGTATCCCCTCGTCTCTGTTCATCACTGGGGTTAAAAATCTTAGCCAGACCGCCTCCTTGATCCACAGGATCCGGCAGCATTGGTCGGGGGAAAACTTAACCCAGCGGGTGGAATAAGTAGTGCAGTTCAATTCATAAGACTGCTTACAAGCAGCGGAATCGTCTTTAAGGTTGTGTTTTAAGAATCTTACTTTCTGATAACCGACAGACACATTCACGTTCAAGAAATAATCAGTCTTGTTTTTCCCACAGAATCTGTACTCGGTGCACCTAGCGGGTAACCGTCTGACCACCGTGCCACGTCGGGCCCTACAGGACCTCCCTGTTCTCAGACATCTCCATCTCCAGCAGAACGGCATCCGCGCCATCTCGGAGGATGACTTCACCGGGCTCCTGACGTTAACGCAGCTCGATCTGAGTGAGAACCTCATAGGTACATGTTCGTGTATTGTACCAACTGCCAATGTAGAATGTTCCAGATTTGATAGGAAGTATTTAGAACGCTGAGATTATCTTATATCTGTAAATTACGTTATAGTATTTTAAATACTTAGTTATTCTATTAATCTTATTGCTGTAAATTATGTCTATAACGTTAGTATTTCAAATACCGTTAATCTTAAGGCTGTAAATTTAGTGTATAGCATTTCAGATACTCAGTTGTATTATTAATTGTATTTCCAACATGTACAGTCAGTTCTGTGTCTATGTCTTTGATTCTCATGTGAAAGGAGTGTGCCATTCAGCCAATAGGCTGCGAAATGATTCTGTCGAATAAACCATTATTATCATTATTATCATAGGTGAAGTAGACACCTCTGCCTTCACGCCGCTCTCCAGTCTGGAGGTTCTGAACCTGTCACTGAATCCGCTGTCTCAACTACGTCACAGACCTGACCAAGGGTTGCCATGGTTACGTCGGCTGTATCTACAGGTTAGCAATGGATCGATCATGAAGCCCCGCCCCCAGATCGATCCTAGTCAAAAATAGCGCTGTTTAGCTGACAATACGGACTGACTTTGGTTTAGCATTTTAGCCAACAAAGTAATGCTATGGAGAGTCTCTTCCTCCCCCAAACAACAGTTACTGTACTCGATGGGTGTAACGTTAGCCTAGCATCTGTCCTAAGCATGGACTGACTCCCCTGGCCAATTTCCCGATTTTTGCGCACCCCCATAGGAAGGACTGATGGAGGCTAGAGGTACCTTACATCGTTTTACTTACAAAGGGGATTGTTGACGTTCTCTCTTGATTCACAGAACACGGCGATCACCGACGTCACGGCGGAGATGTTGAAGGGATTCTCCAACCTCACAGATCTGGAGTTAGGGTCCTGTAGAATCCAGTCTGTCGCCGCCGACGCCTTCTCCCCCACACCGGGGCTTGCCTACCTCGGGCTGAGGAACAACTCCATCACGAACATCGCGGCGGGAACATTCGCGCCGCTTTCCAAGTTAGAAACTTTGCATCTTGACAATAACGGATTAGTGGGATTGGATTCTGGTGCGTTTAGCCAGGGAAGCTCTCGTCTCAGGGAGCTCTATCTGCAGAATAATGTCTTGGCTGCTGTGCCAGATTTGGGACAGCCAGGTGAGCAAAATAATGTCTCTCTAAAACTATCTTTACATTCGATTTCATGTTCATGGATGACATTCACGCGCGCGTCAATTTTCGTCCGTTTAAAAAAAGTTTTCAGTCTTAAAATGCAATTCAATCTACAACTGGATAAAAAATGGAGATTTACCTTCTGACGTGTTCAGTCATATTGTATACCGTGCATATCTGCTGTGAAATGAAGAAAGAAGAAGAAGAATAACATGTACAACTGTATGTACAACACTAAAAGTATGTTTTTGAACTTCTCAGCTTCGTCACGTCTGCAGACTTTACGCCTGAGTAAGAACGTCATCACAGAACTGTCGTCCGCGTCACTCTCATCCTTGACAGACCTTGTCACGTTAGACATCGCCGACAACAAGCTGTCCAGCATCTCCCAGGGCGCCTTCGACCAGCTAACAAATCTAAAGGTGCGTCTTTTCTACGTAGTTAACGTTACCTTTATAGAAATTACGGGCAAGTTTGTCTACGTGCGCATGTCGTGTTTGTGTATGCACGTCTCCCTTTCTATCTCTCTCTCTCTCTGTATGTCACGTAATTTTAGATGGCTAAACATAAATCTGTTGTGGCGTAACTGGTAGAGCGTTCGGCTCGGAATCTATAGGTCCTGAGTTCGATCCCCGCCGTGTCCCCGACGTTGTGCCCTTGGGAAATGCACTTTACACGACCTTCCTCACTTCAACCAGGTGTAAAAATGGGTACATGGCTTCGGTCGGGGAGGTAAAAGACTACCTTTACCTTCTGTTTGTACCGTGTATTTGGCACTGTTTAAATAAGTTACAAAACTTGAGTGCGGTGCCACATTTTCCTCGTCTTTCCAAAAGCAAATAGGAAAAAAAAAACATAAATCTGTTAACTTTTATATATGTCGCGCATACCCATTGTCCAGGGGCTGTATCTGCAGAACAATGAGTTGACAACAATCACAGGAGGAAGTTTTGAACAACTCACATCTCTGGAAGCCGTCAACGTTTCGGGCAACCCATGGAGATGTGACTGCAACATCCGGGGTCTCCGTGATGACATCAAAACCAAGGTAGGCTCTGCCACATTTTCCAAGTTTCTACTGAAATAACCACATCGAATCGCTATAAAGTCTATGATACATGTAATTCGTGATAGTTTAATTAAACATTCAACCCAACAACAACTTGACTGAAATGTGTCAAGTTTACATTAAAGCGTGGTTGCTCTTTTCGTGAGTCGTGAACATCTCTATGAATGTTACACAGGTTATCTGCGCCAGTCCTGCCAACCTCCGCGGACGCTCATTGGACCAGGTAACGCCAGAGGATCTGGGTTGTGACCAATCTCCGGACGCCACGTCACCGACAGGTCCGAGGTCAACGACCTGCCGGGCAACCTTCACGATGATCCTTCTAGTTGGGGCCATGCTTACCCATGTAATGTTTCTAGATCTGTTCTGTATTTAGCAAAGCATTTTGAAGGTTATTTTAAACTCAAGAAAGATCAAGAAATAGCCATGCCTTCAAGTACCAGAATTATCAACCTAGGATTGATGAACTTTGTATTTTCATAGAGGTACGTATCGTGTAGTGCAAGCCTTTGCCTCCAAGTACAGTAGGGGCATCCTCATTAGATAGCTTTAGACGACCCTTACAGTTAGATGTGCAAAGGTTAGGTGTGACAAGTCGTTCAGTGCAATGTAACTAGCTGGTGTGTTTGGTAGGAGATACATCCAGCATTTTGTGATGTCATTTGTGCCTTTCCTTTATATAGATATAGTACCTACTTTTATTTTGATATAGTACCATTGATTATAATTAGGTTGAAGACTATTTGAGAAGAGTAGATAAATGTAGAGTGGAAGTCGTTGCCACAATGTACGGTAAAATGCATCTCTGTTGGAGTTGACTTGCTTTCTTTAATTTTCTTATTTGAACTCTGTGCTAATTAATGACAGAATGAAGCTTAGGACCAATGAACATGTCTTTGTCTTTATGTGAAACCAGTGTTGTCATGACAGCAGGAATTAAAGAGCATGGTGTGTGCATAATTTAAGTTAGAATAGAAGAGATGTTTTTGTATGGCCCAACATCATTGAACAGGCTGTTCATTTCGATAATGTCTAATACGCAAAAGAATATACATTTCTTCAACAGAACATGTCACTCTGAATATCGACAAGATTCGGCGTTGATATCACACAATCAGAACCAATGTACTGGAAACATATGTTAACTTTCAATCTATTTTATACAACCCATACAGTACACAATGTAGACAGTACCTCGAGGACATGACGATCTAGTAACTAAGGACATCATAGTGGTAACTCTCTTTCAAAATATTCACTTACTAACGCGCCAATTCACTACTACATTACAAACAAAAACCATGATTTCATGCAGCATATCACACAATTAAATAAAACAAGCTATCAACGGTCGTCAGTATACATTAACTTCATACATTTGCAGAAAGATCATTTGAATTTACATAACATTTACGTAATTTACGTTTTATCTATATACATTCTTTTATCTACATATTGTAACATTCATTGAGGGTATTTACATGTATATCAATACTGCCAAAGTCAATAATCAAATTTGTAACTGAAACGCAAATTGAACATTTTAAATATTTTTGTCCCTTTACGTCTTCGAGCTAATGTGTGAATCTAAAAGTCTTCAGCACAACAAATTGTGAGAAGAAATTCTGGTTTACGTATAATTCTACAACAAGTCGGTTCCGGCTCAGATTCCCAGGGCCCCCGAACCCTTTT